>NC_083318.1:119605712-119874061 GCF_963455315.2 Globicephala melas | reverse complement strand
ACAAGAGACAAAGAAGGACATTACATAATGACCAAGGGATCAATCTTATATAACAATTGTAAATAGCTATGCACCCAATATAGAAGTGCTATATACATAAAGCAAATATTAACAGACACAAAGGGAGAAACTGACAGTAACACAATATGAGTAGGGGAATTTAATACCCCACGTATATCAATAGACAGATTATCAAGACAGAAGATCAATAAGGAAACACTGGCCTTTAGTGACACATTAGACCAAATGAACTTAATAGATATTTAGAACATTCCATCCAAAGCAGCAGAATACACATTTGATTCAAGTGTAAATGGAACATTTTCTAGCACAGATCACATGATATGCCACAAAACAAGATTCAATAAATTTAAGAAAATTGAAATCATATCAAGCACCTTTTCCAACCACAACCCTATGAGACTAGAAATCAACCACAAGAAAAGAACTGCAAAAAACACAAAGATGTGGAGGCTAAATAATATTTTGCTAAACAACCAATGGGTCACCAAAGACAAAGAAGAATCAAAAAATACTTGGAAACAAATGAAAACAAAAACAGAATGATCCAAAAATCTATTGGAGGCAGCAAAAGCAGTTCTAAGTGGAAAGATTACAGTGATACATGCTTACCTCAGAAAACAAGAAAAATTGCAAATAAACAACCTAACCCTACACCTAAAGGAACTTAGAAAAAGAACAGCAAACAAAACCCAAAGTTGGTAGAAGGAAAGAAATAATAAAGATCAGAGCAGAAATAAACAAAATAGAGACATAGAAAAAATAGAAAAAGATCACTGAAAACAAGAGCTGGTTCTTTGAAAAGATAAACAAAACTGAAAAAACTTTAGCCAGACTTACCACAAAAGAAAGAGAGAGGGCTCAAATCAATAAAATAAAAAATGAAACCAGAGACAATACAACTAATACCAAAGAAGTACAAAGAATCATAAAAGACTACCATGAACAACTACACACCAACAAATTGGACAAGCTAGAAGAAATGGATAAATTCCTAGAAACATATAACCTTCCAAGACTGAATCATGAAGAAATAAAAAATCTTGTTTTTTATTTCAGACCAATTACTAGTAAGGAGACTGAATCAGTAATCAAATACCTCCCAAAAGGGCTTCCCTGGTAGTGCAGTGGTTAAGAATCCACCTGCCAAAGCAGGGGACACAGGTTCGAGCCCTGGTCCAGGAAGATCCACATGCCGTGAAGCAACTAAGCCCATGGGCCACAACTACTGAGCCTGCGCCCTAGAGCTCGTGAGCCACAACTACTGAACCCGCGTGCCACAACTACTGAAGCCCGTGCACCTAGAGCCCATGCTCCACAAGAGAAGCCACTGCAATGAGAACCCTACACACCTCAACAAAAAGTAGCTCCCACTCGCCGCAACTAGAGAAAGCCCGTGCACAGCCAAAAATAAATAATTTTTTTTAAAAAATTAACAAAAAAACCTCCCGAAAAACAAAAGTCCAGGACCAGATGGCTTCACTGACAAATTCTACTAAACCTTCAAAGAAAAATTAATACCAATCCTCCTCAAACTTTTCCAGAAAATGGAAGAGTAAGGAAGCTTCTGAACTCATTCCATGTGGCCAGCATCAACCTGATTCCAAAACCAGGCAAAAACCATATGATCATCTCAATGAATGCAGAAATAACTTTTGACAAAATTCAACATCCATTTATGTTTTACCATAAATGGATGGGTATGGAGGGAACATACCTCAACATAATAAAGGCCATATATGATAAGCCCACAGCTCACATCATACTCAACAGTGAAAAACTGAAAGCACTTCCTCTAAGATCAGGAACAAGACAAAGATGTCCACTCTCCCAGTTTTATTCAACATAGTATTGGAAGTCGTAACCACAGCAATCAGACCAAAAAAATGAAATAAAAAGAATACAAACTGGAAAGGAAGAAGGAAAACTGTCACTGTTGGCAGATGACATGATACTATACTTAGAAAATCCTCCTGCAGTATAAAAAAACAAACAAACAAAAAAACAACTACTACTAAACTTTCTTTGGGTTATTTGTATGGAAATATGTTAATATAAATGTTTCAGGCATTACATGAAAAAAAAAGAAAGAAAATCCTAAAGACAGCACCAAAATTACTCATCAATGAATTTGGTAAAGTCAAAGGGTACAGAATTAATATACAGAAATTTGTTGCATTTCTATACACTAACAACAAACTATAAGAGAGGAATTGAGTATACAATCCCATTTACCATCACATCAAAAAGAATAAAATACCTAGGAATAAATCTAACTAAGGAGGGAAAATACCTGTACATGGAAAACTATAAGACACTGATGAAAGAAACTGGAGACAACACAAACAAATGTAAACAGATACTGTGTTCATAGATAGGACTAACATTGTTAGAATGACCATACTACTCAAGGCAATCTACAGATTCAGTGCAATCCATATCAAAATACTAATGGCATATTTCACAGAACTAGAACAAATAATTCTAAAATTTGTATGGAAACACAAAAGACCCCAAATAGTGAAAACAATCTTGAGAAAGAAGAATAGTGCTATAGGTATCATGCGCCCAGACTTCAGACTGTACTACAAAGCTAGCCATCAAAACAGTATGGTACTGGCACAAAAACGGACACATATATCAATAGAACAGAATAGTGAGCCCAGAAATAAACCCACACACTTATGGTCAATTACGCCACAGCAAAGGAGGCAAGAATATACAGTGGAGAAAAGACACACTCTTCAATGAATGGTACTGGGAAAACTGGACAGCTACATGTAAAACAATGAAATTAGAACATTTTCTCACACCAGTTACAAAAATAAACTCAAACTGGATTAAGGACCTAAATGTAAGACCAGAAACCATAAAATTCCTAGAGGAAAACATAGGCAAAATACTGACATAAATTGTAGCAATATTTTTTTGGCTCTGTCTCCTCAGGCAAAAGAAACAAAAGCAAAAATAAACAAATGGATCTAATTAATCTTAAAAGCTTCTGCATAGCAAAAGAAACCATAAACACAATGAAAAGACAGCCTACTGATTGGGAGAAAATATTTGCAAATGATACGACCGATAAGAGGTTAATATACAAAAATATATAAACAGCTCATACAACTCAATACAGAAAAAACAAACAACCCAATCAAAAAATGGGGAGGAGGGCTTCCCTGGTGGCACAGTGGTTGAGAGTCCACCTGCCGATGCAGGAGACACGGGTTCGTGCCCCAGTCCAGGAAGATCCCACATGCCGCGAAGCGGCTGGGCCTGTGAGCCATGGCCGCTGAGCCTGCGTGTCCGGAGCCTGTGCTCTGCAATGGGAGAGGCCACAACAGTGAGAGGCCTGCGTACCGCAAAAAAAAAAAAAAAATGGGGAGGAAACCTGAATAGACATTTTTCGAAATAAGACATACAGATGACCAACAGGCATATGAAAATATACTCAATGTTGTTGATCATCAGGAATGCAAATCAAAACCACAATGAGGTATCACCTCACATCTGTCAGAATGACTATATTCAAAACGACCACAAAGAGTAACTGTTGGCAAGGATGTGGAGAAAAAGGGAACCCTCCTACAGTGTTGGTGGTAATGTAAATTGATGCGGCCACTATAGAAAACAGGATGGAGGTGCCTCAAAAAAAAAACTAAAAATAGAACTATAAGACCTGGCAATTCCACTCCTGGGTATATATCCAAAGAAAATAAAAACACTAATTCGAAAAGATACATGCACCCCAATGTTCACTGCAGCATTATTTACAAGAGCAAAGATGTGGAAGCAACCTAAGTGTCAATCAACAGATGAATGGATAAAGAAGATGTGGTATATATATATATTTATATATATATATATGCAATGGAATATTAATTGCCCATAAAAGTATGAAATTTTGCCATTTGCAACACATGGATGGACTTGGGGGGTATTATGCTTAGTGAAATAAGTCAGACAGAGAAAGACAAATACTCTATATGTTATCATTTATATGTGTAGTCTAAAAAATGAAACAAATGGATGAATAGAACAGAACAGAAACAGACTCACAGATATAGAGAACTATTGGTTACTCGTGGGGAGAGGGAAGGAGCAAAGTGCAACATAGGGACAGCAGATTAAGAAGTACAAAGGACTATGTATAAAATAAATAAGCCACAAGGCTATACTGTAGAGCACAGGGAATATAGCCAATATTCTATAATAACTTGCAATGGAGTATACTCTATAAAATTTTGAATCACTATATTGTACGCCTGAAACTAATATTGTAGATCAACTATACCTCAATAAAAATAGATAAATAATAAATTAAATTAAATATTTTTTTAAAAAAATAAACTTACTTAGAACTCAAAGTCTCCTTTTCCCATAGGCACAAAATCCTCTGAGTGAAACAAAGCAACCACAATCACAAATACGGCTGGTAAGTTCAGACTGGGGGGGAACACCCAAACACATGACGATTAATGACAATTCCTCAAATACAATTAGGAGCTATCAAGAACCTGCAGAATCCGGTGCCCTGTTGGCATCTCTGGTATGCTAAACCCACAAACCAAAAAACATTTCAACATGCCTCTATTTCAGAAAGAAGATCCTTCTCCACAAAACACTGCATCACCAGACAGCTTCAGAGAAAGGTATGCAGTGAGAGGGAGAGAGAGAGCAGGGGGTGAGAGAGTAAGATGAGGGAAAGCGGGTGGGAGAGAGGGGAAGAGAGAATGGGGGAGCACTTCTAGAATTCACCCGTGCAAGCTGTTGAGATGAAGGAACACGGTTTTGAGGTTCAGCTAGAACTAATTTCTTTAGGTTTTGCAAAAGTTCAACTCTCCAGCACTTCAATTCCAACTCTTAGTATTTCCCCTTAAAAATAACAATGAGAGGGCTTCCCCGGTGGCGCAGTGGTTGAGAGTCCGCCTGCCGATGCAGGGCACGCGGGTTCGTGCCTGGGTCCGGGAAGATCCCACATGCTGCAGAGCGGCTGGGCCCGTGAGCCATGGCCGCTGAGCCTGCGCGTCCAGAGCCTGTGCTCCGCAACGGGAGAGGCCGCAACAGTGAGAGGCCCGCGTACCGCAAAAACAAAAATAAATAAATAACAATGAGAGGGGAAGGGTGGAGAGGCCTTTCCAATTAGATCTATGAAATGAACTAGAACTTATATTTGGAAAGTTTTCTGATAAATGGAAAATGGCTTGGACCTGAGATAACTTACGCACTCTCACGTGTGGCATCCATTACAGGAGAAAGACTTCAAATGCGTGGTTGCAGCAATCAAGGCCACAAACAAAAGACATTCAAGAGAACAGCAGTTGGAGCAAAAGTTCTCAGTGATACATACCTTAGTTCCTAAACGGTGACACCCCCAGGAGGTGGTGACCCTCTCCTCGAATGCACTGTCCTCCCAGAGTTTAGAAGGCAGACAAATTCTTACGCTGCAATCATACTCTGAACTCCTTTCCGAAGAACGTAGGGTCATTTACGGGAAGAGTTACAAAGCCTGGGCTCTCCCATTTCTTGAACCGAGCTCAGCTTCAGAAGACCACCGCCGCATCCGCAGACAGGAAGCAGGGTCAGGCTCCAAGTGTCTCTGAACAACATCTCTTTCTCCGGTTTAAGCGTCCCAGAAAGGCTATTCCCCTAGCGTCTACCCCCTGACTCTCATTAAATACTCTTTTCTCTGGTTGGTGTAGATAAAGAGTTTGATCAGGAAAACCTGATCAAGACTGCCGTTCCCTGCAGAGGTGATGAGCACTGATTCAAAGCACGTGGGGAAGGAACTCTGTGATCTGCATTCTCAGCTTGGTTAAGAGCCTCACCCAGCAAAATGGCCTCCTTACTTTACGGCCTTGCCTCATTTTTGACCCCAAACTTTTGTTCATATCATTAACTGAACTTGGCTTCAAATCACGTCTTAGTGAAGGCCAACATTCATTATTACGCCTTAATTCTTTTTAATGCACCAAAATAGATGAAATAATTCAAACTGCAAGTACCATGTCAGCCATCTCACCTGTTCCTCGTTGAACAGACAGGGTCACCTGATAACCCTTCTTACGTGGATTTCTCACTCAATTCCCTTTCCCCCAAGAGATCAACAGGGCAAAAGAAAGATGACCTGACAGACTTGAAGGGGAGTCAGGAAAGGGACATTTTAACACTCAGCTGGGCCAAACTTTCCTGTGGTTGGATTCTCCTAAACAGAAGAAGGGGTGCTTATGTCAATCTCCTTTTGCCCTGGAAAGTCCTCTTAATTCAAAATTCTAAGCAACAATCAGAAGACACATGGCTGAGATCTTCATGCATGAATCTTTCCCTTCCTTCGCCTGCTTTTGCGACTGCACAGCTCAGAACTCGTAGTGAGGTTGCCTCTAAGGCTCCTGGAAAGACTGTGAAGGTGGGAGAGGAGGCCGCAGCTCCGAGGCCAGCGGCTGGACAGCCTCCTCTCCCTGGAGTCCTGCTTGGGTTCATCTGACCCTTCCAGCTCTGTGCTCTCTCAGTGCCTCTCCCCACAGGTATGGCTTTCTCTCACTCCCACAAAGAACACTGAAACACTTACCTAGAGAAGACCAGGAAGGAGCCTGCCAGATGTCATTCAACTGCCAATAAAGCGCCCCCATGGTGTGCCCTTCTCCATGCACTATCTCGCTGCGACTGCGGCGGTAGAATTCAGTTTCTGTTTTGACACACTGGGCCTGCATCACCTGATTCAGGGGAAAACATTACAACACAGGTGTTTTTCAAATGAACTTATCTGCAAAACAGAAACAGACTCACAGATATAGAGAACAGACTTGTGGTTGCCAAGGGGCAGGGGGCGGGTTGAACTGGGAGTTTGGGACTAGCACATGCAAACTACTATATATAGAATAAACAACAAGGCCCTACTGTATAGCACAGGGAACTATATTCTCTATCTTGTAATAAACCATAATGGAAAATATGAGAAAGAATATATATATATATGTATAACTGAATCATGTTGCTGTACACCAGAAACTTACAACATTGTAAATCAACTACACTTCAACCTTAAAAAAACAGTTATTCAAAAAAAGAAGCTCAGTCCATTGCAAGATTTAAAAAAACACAGGTGTTTTTGCTTGAGGTAGGCTGTCTAGATCTGAGAAAATTATAGGCTTGAATAAATTTGGGAATTTCACTACCATTATATATACCATCATTATACTAGATCTGGAACCAACCCCTTAATATGAGAAGCTGTTGTCTATAGCAGCTGGGTTTGGGGAGAAGCTTGGTATTGGGCTTAACAATGGGTAATCAGGTAATCGTGGAAACAGGATGGTGTAAAAGGTTCTTTGCCAATGACAGTGGAGGCAATGATGGAAAACAAAGACTGTGATTCCAGAGCAAATGCTATATGCAGTCAAACACTAAGTTTTGGGCAGTGATGGGTTTTACTAACACTTTCGTGGCTATTAAGAAAATAGTTTATTAGAAAAAAATTCTATAGAAAAAGAACTATATTATGACTCTGATATTGTCAAATCCCTAACCCGTTTCTTCTAGTCAAGCAATTGTTTTTTATATGATGCCTTTTGATAATGTAAAACTTCTTATGAATGCAATTCCTTCGTTATAGCAGAACAGATGGTAAACTGCAACAAAGAGACAAGTAAATTTAGTTCTTATTTAAGAGGCATGAAAAAACTTCATGCAAGACCCTTAATTACTTAATTACCAAGGAGAACCTGGAGAGGCAGTCAGAGCTGCAAGGATTCCCCAGTCAGAGGAAAGGACGGCCTTAGAGTAGGGTCTGGATTTTCACAGAGGAGGAAAAAGAGGGATGCATATATGGCCTCTAGAAGACCAAGTTCAGATGCCTTCCTAAAACACTAGAAAAGCTCCAATGAAGCGAGACCTTTAGATCGAGGAGAGCTGGCTAGTGAGGAAGTCGCAGATGAAGTTACAACTTACATGAGGCACAGCTGTCAAACTCCAGAAGGGCAAAGCGAGAAGAAATCACGGCCCTTCAATAAAAATTTAATAAACACTTACAGTGTGTGTTGCATGCTGGTAATGGTAAGCCCCACCCCCAGCAAAAAAGAGACAGCCCACCCTTGTGGAGCATATTGGCTTGTGTAGAAGACAGGCCTTAACCAAAGAATCACACAAATATATGGAAACTTTAAACAGTAATGAGGGCTAAGAAAGAGAGGTGTGTGATGTTAGGAGCCTGGATAGGAGGGAAAATGGGTCTAGCTGAGGAGGGAGATTGACCTCGAAGTACAGGAAAGAGAAAAAGAGAGAGGGCAGAACACTGCAGCCAGAGAGGACACATGTGGTGAAAGGAGAATGCACAGCAAAGAACTGAAAGAAGGCCAAGGCAGCCTGAACTCAGAAAGCCGGGAGCAATGGCAGCAAGGCTGGTGGGGATGCAGAGGCCAGACCTGGGAAGGTTTGGGATGTATCCTAAAGGCAACTGGAAGTCACAGGAAGCTTTTAAGCTAAAGGGTGAAGTGACCAGACTTGCATTTGCAACAGGCGCCTCTGACCACTGAAAGGAGTCAGGGGACTAGAGGGCATTCGGGGAGACCATTTAGAAATCTATTATAATCTTCTAGGCAAGAGATGATGTTAGCTGTGAGCAGGTAAAGAAATGCCCTTTCCATTCAGGAACCAGACCACTGGGAGCACAGCCGTAGTAACAGGCAGATAACACTCTAAAGAAAGTAAGAATCTCACGAACAGAGTGTCAAGGGTGCCAAGCTCAAAATGACCACAGGATACTCTCTGAATATATTAGTCTAGCACTAAGTCAAGGAGTGAAATACGAAAAATAGGCCTAAGATCTATGATCTTTAACAGTCAAGTTAATCTGCAGTTATGAGATAGGCTGGGACCTGGGACCCCTTACCAGAGTGCTTGCACCTGGACAAACGTCTCCTCAAGCAACAGAACGCAAAGAAACTATACAGGACTAAAACCAACTGCACACACGCACAGTGGGAGCAAATTATGAACAATTAAGATACAAAAAGGCCACAAACCAACTGCCATTTCTGAGGTGTCAGCAGCAAAAGCAGGGTACTGCGCGTGATTCCTGCACGCAGCACCACCAAGGGGCGCGCAGACCACCTAAACTACACCTCCCAGCCAAGCCAGCAGTCCACCTCCAGCCTCACCCCCTTTAAGGAGCCAGGGAACCAACGGCACCTGTTACTTGTTTTCGCTCCCTCATGCTGCAGCACGAGTCCTGATAAAGTCTTGCCTGAAATTCTCCTCTGGCCTCTTATCAATTTCTATGGATTAAGAGTCCAAGGACCCGGGTGAGTAACAATTAGACTCAGGATCTCTAATCAAGTTCCTTCTAAAAATACCAATCTCGTCTGAACTAAAGAAGAAAGAGATTTATCAACTTCTAGGCCTGGATACCTAGGCATAGAGAAATCAAGTCCCTTGATTAAGCGTTCACATGTTTGTCGAGTTATTGTACAAAATCAGTGTTGTGGAGCGATTTCTAGAAAGTTCAGTGAACATAAAGCAGCCAATTGAAATCTTAGTAGAAACAGATCTGAGGGTAGCACCAATTATCAACGCATGCCCATTAGAGATTTAACCTCACATCAGCATGGGAAGTAACCTTTGTATTTGTTTTTAAAATTTGATAATATCTGAACTTATTTAAATCACCTCAGCCCCCAAATAACGTCCCCACCAACCAAGCTAAAATTGGCCCATGGGCACAAAATCAAGCCAGCCACAGTCCCTACCCTGCAGCACACACACCCGAGGCACTGAACAACAAGAAGTCTCTGTTCTCATCCTGAGATTCCTGAAAAATCGGCGAAGTCTTTATGGACGGTGTGTAAAGGGATCACAGGAGGAGAGGATGAGGAAGCCCTCATCACACCAATAAGGAACACACGGGGAGAGGTATTCTGATCACCAGACACTCCAGAGGTGCTAGCCCAGCCCTGACAGGCCAAGCACGGGCATCAAATGGCGACCACCATGGACACTCCACTTTGGGTGTTGGCCAACAATTCTGGAACTTCCAGGATCTGAAGTATCTCCAAAGCCTGGGCCATTCCTGATACACCAAGGAAGCCAAAGGACCTGCAATATTCTGCTATGGGACTTGGTTCAGCGTGGACCCACAAGTAGAATGGAGGGAGGGGCGTCACTCAAGAAGTTTGGGACTGGAACCTGTTTCCTTGGATCCAGATTTATAAAACAGGGTGAATAGGAGAAAAGTACAAATCGTAATTTTGAGGTGGGGAACAAAACACCAGTGTATATCAGAGTAGGAAATTAAGTCATCTCTTTCAGGCAAAAACAAAAACTTCTAGGACAAAGCCATATCTATTGAAACAGTCATGCTTGTGCTCAGTTGGATCTAATCCAAAGGACAATTAGATATTTTACTGATGGGCTTGGTAGAGGTGACCTGCATTTTCTTCACGGTGAATTTAAGCTTCTTTTCAGGGGGAAAACGTCTGATGAGTGGCAAATTTTTTACAACGCTCCAAATTCCTGCCTGATCTTTGTTAACATATACTGTAACTCATATACGTTTATAATTTTGTATTCTGACTTAATTTTCTGTACTCTGACTTAATTTTCACATGTGTACATTTCCATGTGATGCCCTGGCATTTTCTATATATCTCTGTGCTCTAAATGGTTCCACAGTTATACCATAGTTTGATGAATCATTCTCCAATAATTTTTCAGCATTTGAATGGTTTGCAGATTTTTTCTTTAAATACAAGAGCAAAGAACATTTTATGTCCAAATTAATTTCTTTGCCTCTTCTGTTGTCTCTTTTGATAATAATATATGACACATTTTAAAGTCCTTGTTGCATGTTGCTATATTAGGTTCCAGTCAAGAGGCTGCCATAAACTGCTAGCCTCCAGGCAGAACTCAGCCCCACGCAGGTTTTAATTGGCACAGAGCAGGTGCTTTTTGTTTCTTCTTGTTGTCGTTTAATGTCTTAAGTCAGGGCCTGTATGCTCCATTTTGCCACAATCCCCAATATTCAGACTCTCATCCATTTAAATTACCCGCCTGGTCCCTACAAACATTTGAGTTTTCAGTCCCTGAACTATTTCAATTCTCAGAACTACCTGCAAAAAATATTTAAAATATTTATTTCTGTATATCTATTCTAACAATTTCCCAGCTGTAATTTTTTTTTTTTTTTGTGGTACGTGGGCCTCTCACTGCTGTGGCCTCTCCTGTTGCAGAGCACAGGCTCCAGACGCACAGGCTCAGCGGCCATGGCTCACGGGCCTAGCCGCTCCGCGGCATGTGGGATCCTCCCGGACCGGGGCACGAACCCGCGTCCCCTGCATCGGCAGGCGGATTCTCAAGCACTGCGCCACCAGGGAAGCCCTCCTAGCTGTAATTTGCCTTTTCTGGTTTAACAGGTAAACATTAGCAATCCTTTTAAACTTAAAAAATTTTTTAAGGCAAGCAGGACTCCTAAGCCTTGCTAGGAATGAAAGGAAAAGAGCACTAGGCAAGCTCTAGCTAGTAGCCTATCACACCTGAATTTAGTGTGAAAGTGATAACCAAGGCTCTTCAGTGCTCCGGGTTCTGGCACGTGCACCACGCAGTACCCTCCACAGGCAGATGGTGCCACGCCTATAACATGGATCTAGGTTTATCCAAACCAGTGGGTGCTAGTTAGGGCTAAGGAATGACACCTCTGTTCATAAAAATGCAGAAGCCCACTATCCATCTTAAAGGGAAAATGTACAGTCCTACTTCCCTGGGGAAAAAAAAATCTCTGCAACTGCCTCTTTCCCTTTAAAAACTGTACCTGTATTTATAGATTCATGCATCTTTTCCTAAAGAAAGCAATCTTTCTATATGAGAAGGATAAATGCTTAGTCATTTCCTAGGTTACTCAGTCCCACTGTTAGCAGACAAATCTAATTTTAGTTCCAAAATATGCCTGTTTTCAGCAGCTTGCTTGATTACACTTATGAAATCAGTCCCCTTAGAGAAACATGGTATGGGAAAAAGAAATTGGACCAGGACACCAAGACCTAGGTTCCAATTCTAGCTCTGCCACTGTGATGAAGGTTGCTGTCTACAAACACCCATTCTCCCCTTCCTCCAGAGTGATAGAGTTGTAGCTGGGCTACATGCTCAGAACCACACCCTCTACCCTTGGAACTAGGAGAAGCCATGTGATAAGTTCTCCTGATACGATGGTATTTATATACTTCATTTACTTAAAATTATCCTGACAATAAGAACCTTCCAATAAAGCCATTTTTTAACTGGATATAATTCATACTATACAATTCACTCCTTTACAATTTATAATTCACTGGTTTTTAGTGTAGTCACAGGTTGTGCAACTCTCACCACTACCTCATTCCAGAATGTTTTCATCATCACCCTCTAAAATCTGAACTGGTTCATCTGTCCCTGCTCATTCTTCTCTCTCCTCTGCTTCTGGAAGCCACTCATCTACATTGTCTCTACAGATTTGCCTATTCTGGACATTTCACATAAGTGGAATAATACAATGTATAGCCTTTTGTGACTGGCTTCCTTCAGTTAGCCTAAAGTTTTCAAGGTTCACCCATGTTGTATTATGTACCAGTATTTCAAACCTTTTTATTCTGCTGAATACATTTCATTGTATAGATATGCCACATTTTGTTTATCCACTTATTGGCTGATAAACATTTGGATTGTTTTAACTTTTTGGCTATTATGAACATTTATACACAACTTTTTGTGTGAACATGTTTTCAATTTTCTTGGCTATATACCTAAGAGTAGAATTTCTGTGTCCTATGGTAACTGTTTAACTTTTTAAGAAACTGACAAACTTTTCCACAGTAGCTGTACCATTTTACATTCCCACCAGCAACATCTGAGGTTTCTAACTTCTCCACATCCTTACTGTGACGGTTAACTTTATGTGTGAACTTGACTGGGTTAAGGGATGCCTACACGGCTGGTAAACACTATTTCTGGGTGTGTCTGTGGGGATGTTTTTGGTGATTCAATAGACTGAGTAAAGAAGGTCCGTCCTCACCAGTGTGTGAGCATCATCAAGTTGGTTGATGGCCTGAATCAAACAAAAGGGGAGGAAGGGTGAATTCTCTCTCTCTTCTTGAGCTGGGACACAGCTTCTTTTACCCTCCGACACTGGAGCTCCTGGTTCTTGGGCCCTGGAACTCTGGGACTTACACCAATGGCCCCTCAGTTCTCAGGCCTCAAGACTCAAACTGAATTATACCACCGGCTTTCCTGGTTCTCCTTCTTGCAGATGGCAGACTGTAGGATTTCTCGGCCTCTGTAATCATTTCAGCCAATTCCTATAACAACTTTCCTCTTTTATATGTCTACATATATCATATTGGTTCTGCTTCTCTGGAGAATCCTGACCAATACACTTACCAATACTTGTTATTTTCTTTTTTTTTTTTAATTCTAGATATCCTAGTGGACATGAGTGGTATCTCATGTGGTTTTGATTTGCATTTCCCTAGTGACTAATAATGTGCATCTTTTCATGTACCTATTGGTCATTTTCTTTGGAGAAATGTCTCTTCAAATCTTTTGCCCATTTGTAAATTAGGTTGTCTTCATTATTGAGTTGTAAGCGTTCTTAATATATTCTGGACATTAGATCCTTATTAGACATATGACTCGCAAATTTCTTCTCCCATCCTGTGGGTTATCTTTTCACTTTTGTGATAGTGTCCTTTGACACACAAAAGTTTTTAATTTTGAGGAAGTCCAATTTATTTTTTTCTTCGGTTGCTTGTGCTTTGGTGTCATGTCTAAGAAACTGTTACCTAATCAAACTTCACAAAGATTTACACCTATGTTTTCTTCTAAGAGTTTCATACATTTGGATCTTTAATCCATTTTAATTTTTGTATACGGTGTGAGGTAGAGGTCCAAATTCATTCTCCGACATGTGTACATTCAGTTATTCTAGCACGATTTGTTCAAAACACTATTCTTTCTCCATTTTATTGTCTTGGCACCCTTGTAGAAAATCAATTGACCATAGATGTATGTGTTTATTTCTGGACTCTCAAGTCTTTTTAATCAATCTGTATGTCTGTCCTTATGCCAGTACCACACTGCCTTGATTACTATAGCTTTGTAGTAAGTTTTAAAAGCAGGAAGTGTTTTAAACTTGTTCTTCTTTTTCAAGATTGTTTTGACTATTCTTAGTGCCTTGCATTTCTATATAAATTTTAGGATCACTTTGCCCATTTCTCCAAAGATGGTAGTAGGAATTTTGATAGGAGCTGTGTTGAATCTGTAGATCAATTTGGGGAGTTCTGCTACCTGCGATCTGACACAATATTAAGTCTTCCAATCCATGAACACAGAATGTCTTTCCATTTCCTTAATTTCCATCAGTAATGTTTTGTAGTTTTCAGTGTGCAAGTCTTATGTCTCTTTAGTTTAAATATGTTCCAAAGTATTATATACTTTCTGATATTATTGTTCACTTAAGTTCATTTTCAAACTTTTTATTGCTTAAAATACAACTGATATTTGTATATTGATCCTATATCAATAGGACTTTAGCAAAGTTGCTAAATTCTTAGTTCTAATAGGTTTCTAGGTAGATTTTTTATGGTTTTCTATATATAAGATCATTCATCAGCAGATATCGTTTTACTTCTTTCTTTCCAATCTGGATGCCTTTTATTTCATTTTCTTGCCTAATTGTGCTGACTAGAATCTCCAGTACAATGCTGAATAGAAGTGACAAGAGCAGGCATCCTTGTCTTGTTCCTGATCTTAGGGGGAAAACTCTCTTTCTTTCACTATTAAATATCATATTAGCTATGGGTTCTTCACAGATGCTCTTTTTCAGGTCAAGGAAGCTCCTTTCTATTCCTAGTTTGTTGAATTTTCTTATCATGAAAGGGTGTTGGATTTGGGCTAGTGATTTTTCTTCATCTATTGAGATTATCATGTAGTTGTTTTTCCTTTATTCTATTAATATGGTGTATTACATTGATTGACATTCATATGTTGAACCAGCCCTGCATTCCTGAGACAAATCCCACTTGACTGTGATAATATAAACCTTTTTATATGCTGCTGGATTTGGATTATTATTTCGCTGAAGACTTCCTTCTGTCTATATTCATAAGGGATATTGGTCTGTAGTGTATTTTTCTTGATATGTCTTTGTCCAGTTTTAGTATCAGGATAACAATGCCTTCACAGAATGAGTTAAGAAGTGATTTTACCTCTTCTATTTTTTTGAAGAGTTTGTGAAGGGTTGTGTTAATTCTTCCTTAAATGTTTTTTAGAATTCACTAGTGAAGCCATCTTTGAGGGAAGTTTTTGAATTACTAACTCAATCTCTTTAGTTGTTAAAGGCCTATTCATATTGTCTATTTCTTCTTGAGTCAGGTTTCATAGTTTGTGTCTTTCTAGGAATTTGTCCATTTCATTTAGGATATATCACTTGTCACAGAATTGTTTACAGCATTCCCTTATCACCCTTTTTATTTCTGTAAGGTCAATAGTAATGTTCCCTCTTTCATTCCTGATTTAGTAAATTGAGTCTCCTCTCTTATTTTCTTGGCCAAGCTAGCTAAATGTTTTTCAATTTTGTTGATCTTTTCGAAGAATTAACTTTTGGCTTTGTTCATATTCTCTATTGTGCCAAATTTCTGAAGTCTTCTTTACTTAACTGTTAAAAATGGATGTTATAATTCAACCAACCACCTCAGTAGTTATAGAATTTCCCTTATCTCAATTGCGAAGAGATTTAATATTATAGTTTTAAAAGCAGAAACCTGCTCCGTTCATTGCCCTAAGAACTTGGGAAAAATACTTAACCTTTCTGAGCCTCTGTTTCCTCATGTCTAAAATGGAAACAGTAACAGAGATGTCTAGAGATGTTAGATTACATGAGAAGGTATACAAGGCACCTTCCTGCCCCAGGGCCGGGTGTCTGAGTAGACACGCAAAGAATGCTAATTGTCTGTTTGACTGTTAAATTACGTGAAGCATATAAACATAATACACTAGTGTATAATATACGATGTTACTAATCTTACCTTCATTCCCCTCCTTTACCCACCCTACCCCCAACTTACAAGCTCAGCATGGCCTGGATCCCCATCACATCTCAGTGCTGTTTACCAAACAAGACACTGTTCCAGGGTAGCAGGTGTCATCAACACCTGAGCCTACAGCAGAGCCTGCTTTTTTTTTCTTAGTTCTTATGATCAAGTAACTTGCAACATGGGTAGATAAAATGGATCCCTAAAGACTCTGAGTCTCTCAAGGACATCCCAAACTTCTAGCCCTCATTACATGCTCAACAAATATGTGAAGAATAAATGAAAGCACTAGAGGGGGCTATAAGCTAAGGGGTTAGTAACGACTGTCCGTAGCCCAGCTTCCTCTCTAGGACGCTGGCAACAGATTTGTTAGTGTAGACAGTCCTCAAACTAAGCAGCGAGGTCTTTGTGACACAGCTGAAGAGACTGTGCCTACAGACCTACTAGAGAATGGACTTGAGGATATGGGGAGGGGGAAGGGTAAGCTGTGACAAAGCGAGAGAGAGGATATACACTACCAAACGTAAGGTAGATAGCTAGTGGGAAGCAGCCGCATAGCACAGGGAGATCAGCTCGGTGCTTTGTGACCGCCTGGAGGGGTGGGATAGGGAGGGTGGGAGGGAGGGAGACGCAAGAGGGAAGAGATATGGGAACATATGTATATGTATAACTGATTCACTTTGTTATAAAGCAGAAACTAACACACCATTGTAAAGCAATTATACTCCAATAAAGAAGTAAAAAAAAAAAAAAAGAGCGTGCCTAGGTATGTAGGTTATTTGGAATACAATACAACAGGTTAAAGTAGGAGAATGAAAGGTGGGGCAAGATTATTTTGGAATATTAGAAGAATTAAAGAGGTAAGAGCCTAAGTGATACCTTTGTGGTTGTAAGATAAAGAGAAGCTAGGGAAGGATCTAAATGTAAAGAAACTTACTGCACAGCTTTCTCTGCCAAGATTTTTCTGAAAGTTGCACACAAAATAAATTGCTTAACAGAATGTCTTAAAAAGTGGCACACAGGCAAGTTCTTCAGAACAGTATGACAGATTATGAGAACAAGATCAGGGGCTGGGAGTGGGAACAGAGAAAATGGACCAAAGAAAGGTTTTACTTGTTATACACAGGTGAAAGATGATTGTTCTAATATCAAAGTAGTAAGGGGAAGAAAACTTGTTACCCTAACATTTCCTGTCTGTACTCAGTCAGGAAAGTCTAACACGGAAAACAAACAACAAAAGAAATCATAATTCTGATTTCTTTCATCTCAGATCCCATCTAGTATATCAAGAAGTCCCAAGGTAGAATCAACAAGGACAAGTCCAATTCCCAGCCAATGCCTGATAGGACGCTCATGCTTAAAGGATCAGACAAAAGCCGTCACCAACAAAAACTGCCAATAAATAATCCCACTTCTACACCAGCTCCTGACTGTGTACCTCTGATGCTCATGAGTTCAGAAAGAACAATTATTTCTGTTAGTTCTTTGAATGCGGTTTGGGGAAGTAGAATAAAGTAATGGTAGGGCTTCCCTAGTGGCGCAGTGGTTGACAGTCCACCTGCCGATGCAGGGGACGCGGGTTCGTGCCCCGGTCCGGGAAGATCCCACATGCCGCGGAGCGGCTGGGCCCGTGAGCCATGGCCGCTGAGCCTGCGCGTCCGGAGCCTGTGTTCCGCAACGGGAGAGGCCACAACAGTGAGAGGCCCACGTACCGCAAAAAAAAAAAAAAAAAAAAAAAAAAGTAACGGTAATAAAACGAACAGCCGGGAGGAGAAAAGCCAGCATGAAAAACAACAGCTGAAAAGGTTCACACATGCACACGTGTGTGCAAATAAGGATCATCCTATTTCATGTATCAAAACTGAGACACTTTTATAGAATATTGGCTACAAAAAACTAATAAGGATGAACTGCAACACTTTAAAAGGAACAGATATCAACAGAATCCTTAAACTTGTATTCTGTGAGGTAAGTTTATAAATTACATATTACATAGGAAAAACTTCCTGAATTGATAATATTATAGTTGAAAATTTTAAATTCTCATCAGTTTATCACCTTCCAAAAAAAGAGTCTTTTAGCTGACAGTTTTCTGTTTCAACTTCCATCCAGGGTTTTGTGTTTTCATACAGGAGAAAACTGATGAGAGTGAGCGTGAGTTTGTATAAAAACTGGTACATTCTCAGAGGCTAAGATGCAAAAATTAAAATGTGATGTTTAACACATTACTGCAGATCATATGATTGGGAATAGGCTCTTACCTTCTCTCTCAGAACTTGAAACAAGTTTAGCAAAAATATCACACAAATAAGCAGTTGTTCTCAAATAGTCTTAATGTGTGTGTATTCACAGGTTCATGAAATATAATAAAAATATAAAAATAATTTAATATTAATTTCATTTAACTTTAATGAATTTTCCCCAACTCTAATATTAAAAACATTAAAAGAACTTAAATATTAATGGCAAAAGTTACTGGTTTCCCTATCTATTAAAAATTTTTGTTTTATTTTTACATATCTAGCATTTACAACTAAAGTACATTTTTATAAGAACTGGCATCTTGATGTATATGGGTCTGAAATGATACTTCATCTTTGATTTTTAATTTGAATTAATAAGACCATGATAGGTTTTTTTTTTAATTTTACTTTTAAACCATTTTAGTGTGCTATTATATCTGTTCTAGTACTCTGAGTCACTTTGGTTTTAAAAACTACCTATTTATTTATGGTACCATGTCAAGAATTTCTTAATGTTAAAAAATACTGTATGTATGTGACGACGTAACAAACCAGAACAGTTCCTAGATCGGGGAGGGTTAGCATTTACTAAGAGGGCAAGAAGAATTGAACTTTGTACTTCAAAAGGAGATTTTGGTTTTATGAGGTGCTGGTCATATAAGTTGTTTATTTTTATTTCATCAAAGCCTGGCAGGTGTTTGCATTCCAACTTACCTTACAGGGAAGCTTCTTTTCTAAACATTAGTTTTTAAAATGGGTGATGAATTAATTCCACAGGAAATGACATTATAAACATTAGTTTTCCTTTGAGATAAAATAATACAAGCCAAACTTTCTGAAGTTAAGGGTGATGCATAATATTACAATTTGTTGTATGTTGTGTTTGTAAAGGTTCCCTAAAGTATTAAAATTCAGGCAATTTGTGTAAATTGCAAAAGCAGAAACTGTGATGTTTGCTTAGTAGTATGTTGTGTTAGAATTCTTTTTTGAGGTGTATGTTATACACATAGCAAACTATTATTCAGACTTGCTCATCCTGTATTTTTTAAATAGGAGATACAGCATCCCAAGTCATTTTTAGTTCAGTTAGCCTACAAAGACTTCATCTCTCTCCCCAAATTCTCTCTTTCAAGCCTTCTTTGTCATCTACGTGCAGTTAAGGTGGAAATGTTTACAGACTTTAGTTTGTAAACTAAAAGTGAACTTAATTTCCATTGTGCCCTTACATCCACCATTGGCAGTAGCCAAAGCTAGCTTTATAGTCTAACAGGAGAGACCATGTTCTGCCATGATGAACCGTGGTGCTGCCAGTGGAGTTTTTTCCCCTTTTGATGGTTTTACTTAAGCTACTAAATGGATATACACAAGCAGTTGAGTTTACACTAAAACTATGAAATGGTATTTCCCGTCTATGTCCGTGCCTCTTCAAACTTGGATGTGTGGGTTTTTTTAATCATTTTTCACTTCCTTGTCAACCTCTTATAGTGTTCTAATGATGAGAGGGATTCAAATAAAACTAAATACCTTTGAATATCCCTTCCCCTCTCACACACTGAAGGCTGTGGAGGAACTAGACTATTTCCTGTTGCCAAGACATGCTTAGACACCAGAGTTTTCTTTACTCGGTGGCATGCTACCCCCGGCCTCACCCACACCACCTAATTTAAGAGGGTCCCGACCTCAACCTCTACTGAGACGTAAAGGTAAACTCTCCTCCCTCCAGGTTTTTTGAGCAGTTTTTTGGCATTTCACCAGTAGCCCTCCTTTTTACATGTGCTGTTGTAAACTTCTTAAGGACAGGGATGACGTCTTGGTGATTTTTGTGCTTCCACCTCAACCCTGGCAGCTAGCCCACTGTCTGGAACAAATCAGGTGTTTAATGTCTGTCAAACTAAATGGAATAAAGGGTTTCTACTAGCAACAGCATTTCTCACGCCTCAGTTGTGTAAGCTGGTTGTTTGTGTTTGGTTTCCTCTGTAAATATGTATGTTTATCACCCACCCAATAATTTAAATTATTTAAGTTTTGTTTTCTTTCCTTCAGATACTACCCCACGGCCAATTAGCTCTAGAAAATGTAGTTGCCACCAATGAAAAATTATTTTTTCAAGTTTTGTTTTCTATCCTTCAGATACTACCCCATGGCCAATTAGCTCTAGAAAATGTAGTTGCCGCCAATGAAATGATTATCCCAAACTCTGCCCCTGGTTATACTTCGCCAAACTGAAATTTGAATTTTCTCAATAAATTGGTCATGTCTGAAAAAAAATATAAATTGTAAACATTAAGATAAAAATACTATCCAAGATTCAGGTCAATATTTTCTTTAAAAGTTAAACATAAATTTATCATATAGGGCTTCCCTGGTGGCGCAGTGGTTGAGAGTCCGCCTGCTGATGCAGGGGACACGGGTTCGTGCCCCTGTCTGGGAAGATCCCACATGCTGCGGAGCGACCCGTGAGCTACAGCCGCTGAGCCTGCGCGTCCGGAGCCTGTGCTCCGCAACGGGAGAGGCCACAGCAGTGAGAGGCCTGCGTACCGCAAAAAAAAAAAAAAAAAAAATGTATCATATAGCTCAGCAATTTCACTCATATATTTCTACTCAAGAGGAATGAAAATATAGGTACAAAGACGTGTATGCAAATATTCATAGCAGTGTTATTCATAATAGTCAAAAACTGGAAATAATCCAAATGTCCATCAACTGATGAATAGATAAGTAAAACATGATATATCCACACAACAGAATATTACTTAGCAAGAAAGAGAAATGAAGCACAGATATATGGCTATAACATGGAAGAACTTCAAAAACATTATGCTTGGTGAAAGAAGCCACATACCAAAGATCACATATTATATGATTCCAGTTATATGAAATGTTGAGACAAGTAAAATCTATAGAAACAGAAAGCAAATTAATGTTTGCCTGGGACTGAAAGTGAGAAAGGAGAGTGATTACAAATGGGCAAGAGGGGGGACTTCCCTGGTGGCGCAGTGGTTAAGAATCCGCCTGCCAATGCAGGGGACACAGGCTCGAACCCTGGTCCGGGAAGATCCCACATGCCGCAGAGCAACTAAGCCCGTGCGCCACAACTACTGAGCCTGTGCACCACAACTACAGATCCTGTGTGCCACAACTAATAAAGCCCATCTGCCTAGAGCCCGTGCTCCGCAACAAGAGAAGCCACCGCAATGAGAAGCCTGTGCACTGCAATGAAGAGTAGCCCCCGCTCGCCGTAACTAGAGAAAGCCCGTGCGCAGCAATGAAGACCCACGGCAGCCAAAAATTTAAACATTAATAAATAAATAAATAAATTTATTTTTAAAAAATGGGCAAGAGGGATCTTTTTGGAGTGTCAGAAGTGTTCGAAAGTTGTATTATGGTGATGGTCGCATGACTCAATAAATATACTAAAAATCACTTGATTGTACACTTAAAACAAGTGAATTTTATGGCATGTCAATTATATCTCAGTAGAGCTGCTTAAAAATAATCTACTAAGGTACACAATATAATATGAACAGATCTTAAGTGTACAACTCAGTGAATTTTAACATATGTATACACCCATGTAACCAGTACCCAGATCAAGATACAAAACTTTTTTAGCAGGCCAGAGCTTCCTTGTACCCTTTCCTAATCAGAATGCACCACCTTCCTCCACAAGAGTGGTTACCATTAACTTGTTCTATATCATCTGGATTCATTTTGTCTATAGTGAAACTACAATGTTTCTTTTGCTCAACATAATGTCTACAATATTCTTCAAGGCTGAAGCTGATAGCAGTGGTTCATTCTTTTTTATTGTTGTGGAGTATTCCATTGTATAAATATTCCACAATTTGTTTGTAAATTCTTCTGTTAAAGAACATTTAGGTTGTTACCAGTTTGGGGCTATTATGAGTAAAGCTGCAATGAACATTATTTTAGATGTCTGTTGGCAGACGTATGCACTCCTTTTTCTTGGGTACCTAGCTAAGAGTAGAAATGCTGATTCATGAAGAAAGCAAATGTTTAACTTGGGTAGAAACTGCCATAAGATTTTCCAAACTGTTTAAACAAATTTCCACTCCTACTAACAATGTCTAAAAGTCCCAGCTGTCCCACCTCCTCACCAATAGTTGGTATTGTCAATCTTTCTAATTTTAGCCATTCTGCTAAAATTACATTGTGTACATAGTGTGTAGGAGTATCCTGGCATGGCTAATTTGCATTTCCTGGATTAAGAATGAAATTGAGCATATTTGCATATACTTCCTGACCATCTGGTTATCTTCTCTGATGAAGTGCCTGTTCAAGGTTTTTGTCCATTTTTTAACAGGTTATCTGTCTTTTTTCTTATTGCTTTATAGAAGTTCTTTATTCTAAATACAAATCTTTTGTCAGACATATGTACTACAAATACTGTTCCCCAATCTGTGGCTTGCATTTTCTCTCTCTTAATGGTGCCTTTGATATACAAAAGTCCATAATTTTAATGAAGTCCTATTTATCATTATTTTCTTTCATAGTCTGTATTTTTTATGTTCTGTTTAAGAAATCATCTGTGTATGCCAAGGTCATGAAGCTATTCTCCTATGTTTTCTCCTAGAAACTTTATTGTATTACCTTTCCCAATTGAGTGTGTGATCACTAATCAAATTAATTTTTGTATATGGAGTCACAGTTCATTTATTTCCCATAAAGATACCCACTTGATATAGTACTGTTTATTGATAAGACTATCTTTTCCCACAGGATTGCAGTGGCATTGTGACCATAAATCAGGTGACTATATCATACATGAGTCTGTTTCTGGACTCCATTGTGTTCCATTGTCCCATTTTTTCCTTGGCAAATGCTACTGACTTAATTACTGAACCTTGATAGTAATCTTGAGCTAGGGAAGATTTTAATGCACAATTTGTTGTAGAACTTTGTGAGCTGTCCTTGTAAGAGAGACAAATGCCAAAAATTAACTATTTCAAGTCCTATATGTCATCAAATACCCATTCTGAAGCAGATAATTTTTTTTAATCAGCAAAATGAAAACCTGAATATTTTTCACCACAAAAGGCTTATAAAATCTACAGGATCTCTTTATGTTAACTGCAGGTAGCTGTTGAAGCCCAGAATAAAAATGGCTTACCTGAGTAAGATAAATAGTGTCTTTGAACTTGCGTAATTGATCTGCACTTTGGGGGAGTTTGAAATGAAGCTCAGCCTGGTGAAGCATTTTATAGTTACCATCTGTGAAATGTTGTCTATGATGTGCAAATTTGCTTTCATAAGACCAGTCCTCTTTAGATGAAACCTTTCAAGTAAAGAATAAGAGGTTCAGATTGGGAAGTTAGGAGTGAAACTACTTTTCTCCATACTCCTGACAAACTTGAAAAGTACTACACACTGGAAAAGAGCTCGACGTTTGTTGTGACTCTAATTTCACACGTTTTTGCCATCATACTTGTTATTAGTGAAAGACTAGCCTTATTCAAACCTAGAAAGTTACATTTTGGTATTGCCATCAAAAGTCTTGTCTCATCAAAACATTTTTCTTGGGGCTTCCCTGGTGGCGCAGTGGTTAAGAATCCACCTGCCAATGCAGGGCACACAGGTTCGAGCCCTGGTCCGGGAAGATCCCACATGCTGTGGAACAACTAAGCCCATGCACCACAACTACTGAGCCTGCGCTCTAGAGCCTGCGAGCCACAACTATTGAAGCCCACGTGCCTAGAGCCTGTGCTCCGCAACAAGAGACGCCACTGCAATGGGAAGCCTGCGCACCGAAATGAAGAGGAATTCCCCCTCACCGCAACTAGAGAAAGCCCGTGCACAGTGAGGATCCAACGCAGCCAAATATAAATAAATAATTTTTTTTAAAAAAACCATTTTTCTTGTTTTTTTAAATATTTGTTATGTGCATTTTAAAAGGTCATTTTATCGAAGTAAATAAACTGTCAAAACTGAATAATGAACTGAAATCAACATTCTTTTAAAACTGTCAGTTCTTTAACAGTAATAAAATATCACTAGTAAAATGGTAAATGCTTAGCACTTGCTCATTTGCTTCTCAGTGATTACTAAATATATTTGATATATACACATATATATACATATACATATATATACATATATATGTATATATATACATATATACATATATAGTAGTGTACCTTCTACAGGAGGAAAAAAAAGCAATAATTCTGGCTTCTAGGCCCTATGATTTAATGAACTGTTAGCATTTGACAAAGATATAAGACAATTGCTGGCTACATCTGAAAATATCAGAGTTTTAAGCCAAGTTACACAGACACTTTGAAAAAACATATTCCACTCCACCCTCAAAAAACCATGAAAATTAGGAAGCTTAATAATCCCTGTTCATAAAATATGACTTAGAATTCTCAGTAATCATGCAATGCACAGACCAATCACCTTAAAAGGAAAAAGTTATTCTTTAGGAATTGATTTATACCAAAATATAAGCAACATACATTAGCCATATTTAATGTGGTAGTTTTTCCAAATTGTATTTAGTTTTCGAAAATGTTACCACCAGACAGTTTAGAGAACACCAATTACTTCTATTATTTATTTGAAACAGAGGTGTAGTATTTACAGTCATCTTGTACACATTTGAGATGCGCAAACCTTTAGCAATAGTCTTCCCTTCTTTCCACGCTTCTTCCTTTTCAAAATCTGAAACACATCTCCTGGCCAGTCAGCCCTGTGGCTGCTAATAATTTGAATGTATCCCATAATCATAAAGCTGATCTGTTATGTGGGAAGCTTTCTACCTTCTGATAGCTATGGTTTGAAATTCTTGTAAATTTCAGCTATAACAATGTTACCAGAGGAATTAAAAAGTGTCAGATAATGGGGCTTGCCTGGTGGCGCAGTGGTTGAGAGTCCGCCTGCCGATGCAGGGAACATGGGTTCATGCCCCCGGGCCAGGAAGATCCCACATGCTGCAGAGCGGCTAGGCCTGTGAGCCATGGCTGCTGAGCCTGCGCGTCCGGAGCCTGTTGCTCCGCAACGGGAGAGGCCACAACAGTGAGAGGCCCATGTACAGCAAAAAAAAGAAAGTGTCAGATAAGGCTCTAATTGCTTTAAGAATATTAACTCATTTAATCATCATAACAACCCCATGAGTGGGTACTATTATCACCCTATTTTACAGATGAGAAAACCAGGCACAGAAAGGTTAAGTAATTTGCCCAAGATCCAAAGCTAATTAGTGCAGTCTAGCTTCGTATAAACCATGTGACTAGCATTGCCTATATTAATAGTAACAATAGCTTACATTTTATGGGCTCATCACTACGTGTCAAGAACTGTGCTAAGTGTTTCAATGTATTAATTAACTTAATGTTTACACACCATCACATGCACACATGCATACCTGCATGTGCACACATGTACACAAATACTCCTTGAAGTATCTACTACTATTAACCCCAATTTACAGATGAGAACACTGAAATTCAAAAAGAATGAATAATCTTTTCAAGGCAGTATAGCTAGTGTGTGGAAGTTCTAGTATTCAAATCCTGATCTGTTCATTCCAAAACCCAATCTTTCTATTGCTGTATATTGATGATCACCTGTTGAAAATATGATTATTTTACGAAGAAGTAATGTATCCCAACCAGAGAAAGACATTTTAATATATTTGCTGAATGCATGAAAAAAAAAATGAAGATTTTACGTAAAGGTTTTCTTTTCCCAACACCTACTCAAATTCTCCACTAAGCAATGTAGTTCGAAAAGAGGCAACAATCAAATCAAGGGTTCATAATAAACAGGACTTATCTTTATCTTTCCCTATTTTAAAATATAGTGTTTAGTATCTTTGAATGTCATCAGGCATTTCACAAAAACATGGGAATTCCATTATTTTCGAGAGGTGAATAGAAATGCTTATAGATTTTTTTAAAAAAGGTTTAGCAATTCCTAACACTCATCTTCCTGAAATGTAGTGAAAAGAAAATAGATCAATTCTGGAGTCAGACAATAAGCCTGAATACAGATATGCTACTTACAATCTAGGGACATTGACTGAACTCTCACTATATATATATCAATATATATTGATTTCCCTCTGGGCCTCAGGGCTGGATTATTGTTAAATGATGTACCTGGTACAGAAATCTGCTCAGTAAATATTTTTGCTTCTTTCATTCCTTCTTTTCCATTCTCAGCACTTGTTCCTACCTGAGTCAGGATACTGAACTGCATCTTCTTTCACTTTGAAACAACAGTGTTCCCAAAAGATTGGGTCCACAATATGGGAGTAATAAAAAAACAAGGGGTAGAACTAAGGTTATGGCATTACTTATTAAAGTTAAAAATACAATATGACTTCCATGTAGAAGTACAGTTGTGTTCAGGTGGTGAGATTGAGGAAGATTTTTAAATTCTCTTAAAACTTTTTTTGTGGTTACTTCACACAAGTGATGCAGAAGGGGGAAAACTACACGATTATTTCAATAGATGAAGAAAAAGCGTTTGACAAAAATCCAACACCCTTTTATGATACAAGCAGGCAACAAACTAGGAATAAAAGGGCATCTATGAAAAACCTACAGTTAATATCATACTAAATGATTAAAAGGCTTTTTCCCTAAAAACAGGAATCTCCCTGAGAAAAGGAGTGAGAAAAGGTTATCTGTTCTCACCAGTTCTATACTGTACTGGAGGTTCTAACCAGGGCAATTAGGCAAGAAAAGTAAACAAAAGGCATCTAGATTGGAAAGGAAAAAGTAAAGTTACCTCTATCTGCAGATGACATGCTCTTATATATAAAGAATTCACACACACATACCCCAAAAAACAAAAAACCATTAGAGCTAATAAATGAGTTCTACAAGGTTGCAGAATATAAGTTCAACATACAAAAATCAATTGTATATTTAGACACTACAATAAACAATCTGAAAATAAAATTAAGAAAATAATTCCATTTACAATAGCACCAAAAAATACTTAGGAATAAATTTAACCAAAGAAGTATATGACTTATACACTGAAAACTACAAAATAGTATGAAAGAAATTAAAGATGACATCACATGTTCATGAATCAGAAGACTTAATATTGTTAAGATGGCAATTCTTTGCAAACTGATCTACAGATTCAACACAATCCCCATCAAAATCCCAGCTGACTTTTTTTTTTCCAGCTGACTTTTTTACAGAAACTAGCAAGGTGATCCTAAAATTCATATGGAAATGCAAGGCACCCAAAACAGTCAAAACAATCTTGGAGAAAATATTTGCAAATGAAGCAACTGACAAAGGATTAATCTCCAAAATTTATAAGCAGCTCATGCAGCTTAATAACAAAAGAACAAACAACCCAATCCAAAAATGGGCAGAAGACCTAAATAGACATTTCTCCAAAGAAGATATACAGAGTGCCAACAAACACATGAAAGAATGCTCAACATCACTAATCATTAGAGAAATGCAAATCAAAACTACAATGAGATATCATCTCACACCAGTCAGAATGGCCATCATCAAAAAATCTAGAAACAATAAATGCTGGAGAGGGTGTGGAGAAAAGGGAACCCTCTTACACTGTTGGTGGGAATGTAAATTGATACAGCCACTGTGGAGAACAGTATGGAGGTTCCTTAAAAAGCTACAAATAGAACTACCATATGACCCAGCAATCCCACTACTGGGCATATACCCTGAGAAAACCATAATTCAAAAAGAGTCATGTACCAAAATGTTCATTGCAGCTCTATTTACAATAGCCCAGAGATGGAAACAACCCAAGTGTCCATCATCGGATGAATGGATAAAGAAGATGTGGCACATATATACAATGGAGTATTACTCAGCCATAAAAAGAGACGAAATTGAGCTATTTGTAATGAGGTGGATAGACCTAGAGTCTGTCATACAGAGTGAAGTAAGTCAGAAAGAGAGAGACAAATACCGTATGCTAACACATATATATGGAATTTAAGAAAAAAAAAATGTCATGAAAAACCTAGGGGTGAAACAGGAATAAAGACACAGACTTACTAGAGAATGGACTTGAGGCTATGGGGAGGGGGAAGGGTAAATGGTGACAAAGCAATAAAGAGGCATGGACATGTATACACTACCAAACGTAATGTAGATAGCTAGTGGGAAGCAGCCGCATAGCACAGGGAGATCAGCTCGGTGCTGTGTGACCGCCTGGAGGGGTGGGATAGGGAGGGTGGGAGGGAGGGTGACGCAAGCGGGAAGAGATATGGGAACATATGTATATATAAAACTGATTCATTTTGTTGTGAAGCTGAAACTAACATACCATTGTAAAGCAATTATGCTCCAATAAAGATGTTTAAAAAAATAAAAATAAAAAAAAAAAAAAAAAAAAAAAAAAAAAAAAAAAAAAAAAAAAAAAAAAAACAATCTTGAAAAGAGGAACAAGGTTGGAGAACTGACACATCCAGCTTTCAAAACTTACTACAACAGTATAATAATGATGACAGTGGATACTAATATAAAATAGACATACACAATGGAACAGAACTGAGAATCCAGAAATAAACATTAACATTTATGGTCAATTGATTTTTGACAAAAGGGTCAAGAGAATTCAATTAGGGAAAGAATAATGTTTTCAGAAATGGTGTTGGGACAATTGGCTGTCCAAAACTGGACATCTACCTCACACCATACAAAATAATTAACTCAAAATAGACCATGTAAGAGCTAAAACTAAAAGACAGCACAGGAGTAAATGTTTGTGATCTTAAGTTAGGCAATGGCTTCTTAGACACAACACCAAAGCACAAGCAATAAAAGAGAAGATTGATAAGTAGGGCTTCAAAATTTTAAATTTTGTGCTTTTGGGACTTCCCTGGTGGCACAGCAGTTAAGACTCCATGCTCTCAATGCAGGGGGCCCAGGTTTGATCCCTGGTCGGGAAACTAGATCCCACATGCATGCCACAACTAAGAGTTTGCATGCCACAAATAAGGAGCCCACGTGCCACACCAAGGAGTCCGCCTGCCGCAACTAAGGAGCCCACATGCCGCAACTAAGACCCGACGCAACCAAATAAATAAATAAATATTTTAAAATAAATAAAATTTTGTGCTTTAAATGACACTATCGAGTAAGTAAAAAGACAAGCCACTAATAGGGAGAAAATGTTTGCAAATCATATCGCTATTTAAAAAAATACCATCTATATCATGGACATATAGATGGTATGTTTTTTGTAAGCTCTTACAATAAACTCTTACAACCCGATAATAAAAAGACAATCCAATTAAAAAGTAGGCAAAGGATTTTCGCCTACTTTTTATTTCTCCAGATATTTCTCCAAGGAAGATACATAAAGAGCCAACAAACACATAAAAAGATGTTCAACATGATCGGCCATCAAATAAATACAAATTTCCTGTAAACGTAAATTTCCAGGGAAATGTTAAAAAAAAAGACAAAAATGGGGAATAACAAGTGTTGACGAGGATGTGGAGAAATTGAAACCCTCGTGCATTGCTGGTGGGAATGTAAAATGGTGCAGCCACTATGGAAAACAGTTTGGCAATTCCTTGGAATATTAAATATTAAACATAGAGTTACCATACGACCCAGCAATTGCACTCCTAGGTATATACTTAATAGAATGGAAAACATATGTTCACACAAAAACAGGTACACAAATGTTAACAGCAGCATTATTCATAAGAGCCAAAAATGGGGAATAACACAAATGTATATCCACTGAAGAACGCATGAACAAAATGTGCTTTATCCATTCAATGGAATATTATTCAGCAATATAAAAGAAAGACATACTAGTTCATGATACAACATGGATGACTTTTGAGAACTTTATGCTGGGTGAAAGAAGCCATTCTCAAAAGATCACATATGTTATGATCCCAATTATAAGAAATGTACAGGACAGGCAAAAATACAGACACACAGAGCAGATTAGTGGTGCCTAGATCTGGGATGGGAGGGACAGAGAGAGCGGGGAGTGACTGCTAATACAGAGGGTACAGTTTCTTTGAGGTGATGTAAATATTCTAAAATTAGATCATGGTGATGGCTGCACAACTCTGTGAATATACTGAAAACCATTAAACTGTACACATTACATGAGTACATTGTATGGCCAGTGAGTTATGTCTCAATAAAGCTGTTAAAAAAAAAAACACACAAGTCTGAAACAATCCATCTACAAAACGGAATCTTTAGGAATAGAGAAAGTGAAGTGTCACACTGAAAATCAAATACACCAACATGAAGAAAACGGAAGAGGAGGAAGAAGGGGGAGAAAATAACACGATAACACGATAACATCAGACAAAGGTTTATTTATCACATTCATTTCTCTTATTGTAGCAAACTATCCAGTTCTGAATATCTGTAAGTAATAAAACAGTTGCAGGACACATAGAAAGTAGTAAGTGAGAGTAATTTTCACATGTGATAATAACTCAGCCTTCAGTGATCACCGGCTTCCATTTAATTTTTGAATACTCTTGACGGAACATAATTAAAAGCAATATAGAAAAGTTATAATCCCCCAAATGATGACTACAAGAGTTTAGTACCCCAAAGGTTAAGGATAAAAAGTTCTTTTGTTTTTTTTGGTACGCGGGCCTCTCACTGTTGTGGCCTCTCCCGTTGCGGAGCACAGGCTCCGGACGCGCAGGCTCAGCGGCCATGGCTCACGGGCCCAGCCGCTCCGCGGCACGTGGGATCTTCCCGGACCGGGGCACGAACCCGTGTCCCCTGCATCGGTAGGCGGACTCTCGACCACTGCGCCACCAGGGAAGCCCTAAAAAGTTCTTTTCTATTACTTCTTCCTACACTTCCATTTAAATAAGAAGTAGGTTTCATTTGACTTTCTGAACCACTGTTAAGGAAGTGACATACACCCATGGCCTACCATTCTGAATCACTGGGAAATCAAAGATGGCTTACCTTCTCTAATGTACTGAAGGAAGGCCAGGACTGATATCCATATTCAGATACAAATCGAGCTTTGGGGAAAATTTTCCAATTCCAGCAATCACCAACATAGTCATAAAAATGTACGTCACCATAATTCGGGTCATATGGGTTTTTAGAGAGCCAGCCTTCTGCAGTGGATTTAGCCCCATTTGTAGGACTGGATGTGATAAAAGGACGAGTCTGGTCTCCCTGAGTTCAGAAATAAAATGGTTTAAAAGGTAAGTTTTTCACCCAGTACAGATCACTTACTTCTTTAAAAGTACTATCAAGTTCCAGAAATGCCAAGTAGCTGATAGAAAAATAACAGAGCCACTTACCTTCTTCTGCATTTGACAACCACCAGCAGCCTTCTGCTCTTTGCCAATCCTTCATAGCCTTTCATAATGAACTGTAGCTTATTCCTCACAGCAGCTGTTCCTAATTTTTTCAATCATGTCTTAACCTATACTTGACCTTCTACCATCGTGGGTAGTATACTGTCTGGTGCTGAATTTCTCAACCTTGGCACTAGTGACATTTGGGGCCTGATAACTTTTGGTTTTGTGTGTGTATGATGGGAGTGGGGGAGGTCCTATACATTCTAAGATATTGAGCAGCATACCTGGCTTCTACCTACTAGATGCCAGTAATACCTACCCACCTGCCACGCCACCCCACAAAAAAAAGTCTACAGACATTGCCAAATGTCCCCTTGTACCTTGGGAACAAAATCACTTCCACCTGAGAAACAAAGGTCTAATGGTTTAGAATGGGCTATGGAGTCAGAGGGACATGAGTTTGAATCTCAAATTAGAACCTTATTGTTTTGGGACAGGTCTAAGCCTCAGTAGTCTTATCTGTAAAATGGAGATAATAATGGTACCTCCTTCATTGGGCTATTGTAAATGGTAAAAAAAAAAAAAAAATGTGTGGAAGAGATGGCTAAGTGTCCATCAAAATTCATGTTCCCATTTCTGTCCCTAGAAAGTGGTTTGCTAACTATTTGCATCTCTGTGCAGCCACATTCTCATCCTCTTCCCCAGTCTGCAGGCAAAGGCCTAAGAGATGGTGGAGCTGGAAGATGGAAGGAGCCTGGGTCTCTAAAAGGAGGAGAGCTGCCTGCCCATCAGGAGCAGCCATTGTGTAGTGTTACTGAGTAAGAAAGAAACTTTTACTATGTAAACCACTGAAACTCTGTGGTTTCTTTGTTACAGTAGCCAATATATAATTACTTAATCTAGTGTCTAGCACACAGGGAGAACTCAAAATGTTTTCATTATTATTATCTCAATTAATGAACTTACTTCCTATTTCAGTGACAAGAACCATTCATTTAGCAAGTATCTGTCAAGTGTTTATTGTGGGTCAGGTTTTTCAGCACCGCTGAGAGAGACAGAGGGAGAGATACAGAATCTATGGCATCAACCAGTATTAACGCATCAAATCTCTTTTGAGCATTTACTATGCACCAGGCATACAGTTTCTTCTATACACTGGAGGTTCAGCAGGGAACAAGACAGACATGCCGACTGACCTCTTAAAAGAGTAGACTGAAATCTAGTGGTGGAAGCAGATGCTGAGCAAGTAATTGTAAGTGTGATGAATGTTTTAAAGGATAAGTACGGGGCTCTTTGGAAATACAAAACATGTAGAAGGCCAATAAGGTCTCTCTGAGAAACAGATTTTCAGAAAATAATTTTCTCAGCTTTTCCCCATTAGGTCACACTTTTTCTTGGTATAACCACCCATTTTTTTCTCTTCTCATTCCTTTTCTGTCATAGGGGGGAAAAAACCTTATTCTTTTCCTTTGCCAGAGTCTCTGTCTGTCCTCTGGTCATCTTTCGATTTCACTTTAAAATTAAAGCCAATAAATTATCCTCCACTCTTAGAAATCTCTCCACTGTCCTTTTCCCTTAGCTTAAGGGCTCCCCGCATCCTAATTTTAAAAAAGTCCCTCGAACCCTTGGAGCCCATCAGGTTTCTTTACCACCCATTCCTTCCTCAGCCCCTAACACTCAATTCCTGATCATTCCACTCCACTAAAATTGTTTTTGGTTTTGTTTTTTCATAAACTACCCATGGACTTCTACTTCCCAAATAAAGCAAGAATCCCCACACTCTTCCCTCTCTGGTGAGCAATAAATGACCTGTTTACCACCCACAATTTCTGAAGTTCTCCCCACCCGTGACTGCTTGTTCACTACTCTTTCACATTCTGGTTTCTCCAAACCTTTCTGATAATTCCTTCTCCAGCTCCCCTCTCCATTCTTAGATGGACGTCACTCTCTTCAGCCTCTCCTGTTCCATACCTTCTCCCAAGGCTGTCCCTCTCACCAATGTTCTGATTACTCCCAGACTGCTTCACCTTCACATTTCTATCTCCAATAACCAGCTCCACATTTCTACCTGGCTTGTCCTGCCCACATCTCAAATCCAATCTTTCAAAGCAGAATTCCTTATTGACTTATCCCAAACTTATGTGACTATGCTTCGTACCTTCATTAAAGGTACCCAAGTAGGAATCATCTTCAATTTCTCCCTCTGTCTCTCTCACCTCCCACACTCAGTTGCTCTGAATCAAATTTTTTTCCATCACCTCATTTCAAGCCCCACTACCTATGACCTATATGACCTTGAGCAATTAATCTTTCTAACCCTCCCATGTCTTCATCTCTAAAATAAAGATTATATTTCTCACATGCCAGGGTGCTTGTAAAAATTAAGTAAATCCTACAAAGCACCTATATCATTAATATGTTAGTATATTATAATAATCATATTAGTTAATACAATAATTAGTCTACCAATGCCTGGCATATAATATTCCTAATAACTTGGAATTTTTGGTTATTATATCTGTTTTCCTTGCCTAGAATCTCTCATCTCCCTAATTCTTTGCAGGTAATAATACCAGCAAGAACATGGGTCAGATAAAATTCTTCCCCTCCCCCAAAATGTTCACTAGCTTCCCACTGTCTACTGAATGAAACCCAACTCCATAACATGATTCAAAGTCTTTTTAAGATTTGTTTCCAAACTGCCTTTTCTGTCTTTGACTCTCCACACCAATCCATGAGTCCCTTGCTTCAGGCACTGGGCACTGCTGCTGCTTCCTATATATATACTTGCTTTCACCTCTTTTCACCTTTACTGACATTGTTTTCATGGCCTAAAATACCTACAGAACAATCCTTTGCCTCAAATTCTATTCCGCCTTTAAGGCTTGAATGTCACCTTTTAATTAAAAGCCTTCCCAGATCCTTCCAGTTAAAATGAATGGCTCTTCCACATACTTGCCAACACTTTGGAACTACATTTTTCATAGCACTTCTTTCACTCTGCCCTGTAGAGCTGGTATTTCTTTCCACGTTACCTCCTGGGAGCAGACTATAAGCTCCGTGAGGATAACAGTTTCCCCATAGCATCAGGAATGAGGCTTTGCTCCTAGTAATACTCAAATTTTGGTTGAATTTTAAAATATTGAAAAACATGGTAAGATTATGGGTAATCAAATTTTAAACAATATTCTATTATAATGGCTTTGAAGTAGGAGAAGGCTGATCAACTGGCCTTAATCAATCAAGCTTGATTGGTTTCCCTCCATTATTCCAGATTCTTGAATAATTTGGTGAGTTGAGCCAGTCAGTAAAATTACTAATGAGTCTCTGCCTAAAAATGTCCACCCATGATGATGCACTATGATTCCTTTCCATTTTTGTATCATTTCCACTTGAGGCCTGATTTTTAGTCTCAAATCTCACAGATGATTTCTTCCTAGATCATGACCTTAAATGCTTATTTGGACAAAGAGATATGTAAGATAAACCAGGAGACTGACTATTTTTAGAAAGCATGAAGTGCAAAAGAAAACTGTTCATTTCATTTAGTGTGTGGATAGATCAATTTATGGTCCTTTTCCTTAAATGCCTTATGCTTTGATATAAATAAAAACAATATGATCATATAGCACTTAATCCTGTCCATCTTGAAAAAAACTGGCAAACATCAATTACTGCCCACAAAATCATTTTAAAAAACATAGATTCCCTTGGGAAATTCCCTGGCAGTCCAGTGGTTAAGACCCAGTGCTTCCACTGCTGTGGACCCCGGTTTGATCCCTCGTTGGGGAACTAAGATCCTGCAAGCTGCGTGATGCAGCAAAATAAATAAATAAAGCAGTTGTCCTTGTTCAAGATGGCAACGCAACATAATTATCTTAAAAAAAAAAAAGATAGTTTTTAAATTAATTAATTAAAATTTAAAAAAATAAAAAACATAGATCCTTTACAAGAAAGCCATCACATTTCCATTTCAAAGATGGATAAGAAGTGATATACAGAAACTAATTTTTTATAAGTTCAAAAATGTAGTGTTAAAATTAGAGATTAAAGTTTGAAAGTATCTGAAGACCTATCTTGTTGAGTGAAACCAACAAGGATGATAATGATGATTAGCATTAAGTAAAAGTCTACTATGTGCCAGAGTCTGTGTAATGCACCTTCCATCCTTTATCTCACTTAATGCAAATAACATCTCTCAAGAGCTGTTAACCCTTGGCAAAATGGAGGTTAAGTAATTTGCCCAAGATTATATACAGAGTAAGTGGCCCAGCCAGGATTTGGAGTCATGAGCTCTTAACCACTAAGCTATGAAACAAAAATCCTCAGATATTAAAATCCAGTTCCTAAATCAATCAGATATGAAAAACATAATACCAATACAGTGAGTAACCAGATTATAAGTGTTCTGTAAATATTAATTAAAGCTTATACCATCACATTTTGTGAATAAAAAAATTTTTCATGACACATGACTTAGCATAACAGATAAGCAAAAAATTTGAACCTATGTTTTTCATAAATTCTCACTGAAGTTTCCTCACATAAATGGAATAATGCCATCATCTGGGTACATTTGAGTGCCAAAATCACATACCATTCTTTTTAAAATATCTCTCTTCAAATTGCTTCAAGGATATACTTCAAATATTTAAAACATCTAATTACAGATACAAAATTATAAAGATAATTAGATTATTAAATCACATGTTAAACATTAAAGTTTCTAAAAAGTCAGATCTTTTGAAGCCATTACCACAAAAACAAACATGATGCTTCCTCTTCCTGCAAAAGAAATCCAGTTTATATTAAAATAAAGTATGTATTCATGTAGTAAATACAAGTATAATATGCCTATTAAACAAATAGTGGTGGAAAGAGAACTACCATAAAGGAAGGGCTCTAAGGTGAAGTTGGCAACAAGCTCTTTCCTAACCCTTTGCCTCTATATCACATGCCAAGATATTCATATATGATATATATCAAATTTTACTTTAGCATGTACAATTATAGAATTTTAGAAGTAGTATGTCACTCAGACTAAAACTGAAGGAATGGAAAAGGATATTCCATGCAACTGGAACCCCAAAGAAAGCTGGTGTAGCTAAACTTGTATCAGACAAATAGACTTTAAAATGAAGACTGTAGGGCTTCCCTGGTGGCGCGGTGGTTGAGAGTCCGCCTGCCGACGCAGGGGACACGGGTTCGTGCCCCGGTCTGGGAAGATCGCACGTGCCTCAGAGCGGCTGGGCCCATGAGCCATGGCCCATAGGAGACTGAACCAGACCTACCTGCTAGTGTTGGAGGGTCACCTGCAGAGGCAGGGGGTGGCTGTGGCTCACTACAGGGACAAGGACACTAGCAGCAGAAGTTCTAGGAAGTACTCCCTGGCGTGAGCCCTCCCGGAGTCCACCATTACCCCACTAAAGAGCCTGTAGGTGTCAGTGCTGGGTCGCCTCAGGTCAACCAACCAACAGGGAGGAAACCAGCCCCACCCATCAGCAGAAAAGCGGGTTAAAGTTTTACTGAACTCTGCCCACCAGGACAACACCCAACTCTATCTACCACCAGTCCCTCCCATCAGGAAGCTTGCACAAGCGTCTTAGATAGCCTCATCCACCAGAGGGCAGACAGCAGAAGCAAGAAGAACTACAGTTCTGCAGCCTGTGGAACATAAACCACATTCACAGAAAGACAGACAAGATGAAAAGGCAGAAGGCTATGTACCAGATAAAGGAACAAGATAAAACCCCAGAAAAACAACTAAATGAAGTGAAGATAGGCAACCTTGCAGAAAAAGAATTCAGAAAAATGATAGTGAAGATGATCCAGGACCTCAGAAAAAGAATGGAGGCAAAGATCGAGAAGATGCAAGAAATGTTTCACAAGGACTTTGAAGAATTAAAGAACAAACACCTAGAAGAACTAAAGGACAAAACAGAGATGAACAACACAATAACTGAAATGAAAAATATACTAGAAGGAATCAATAGCAGAATAACTGAGGCAGAAGAATGGATAAGTGACTTGGAAGACAGAACGGTGGAATTCACTGCTGTGGAAAAGAATAAAGACAAAAGAATGAAAAGAAATGAAGACAGCCTAAGAGACTTCTGGGACAACATTTAACACACCAACATTCACATTATAGGGGTTCCAGAAGAAGAAGAGAGACAGAAAAGGACCTGAGAAAATATTTGAAAAGATTATAGTTGAAAACTTCCCTAACGTGGGAAAGGAAATAGCCACCCAAGTCCAGGAAGCACAGAGAGTCCCAGCAGGATAAACCCAAGGAGAAACATGCCGAGACACATAGTAATCAAATTGACAAAAATTGAAGACAAAGAAAAATTATTGAAAGCAACAAGGGGAAAATGATAAATAATGTACAAGGGAACTCCCATAAGGTTAACAGCTGATTTCTCAGCAGAAACTCTACAAGTCAGAAGGGAGTGGCACCATATATTTACAGTGATGAAAGGGAAGAACCTATAACCAAGATTACTCTACCCAGCAAGGATCTCAGATTTGATGGAGAAATCAAAAGCTTTACAGACAAGCAAAAGCTAAGAGAATTCAGCACCACCAAACCAGCTCAAAAGCAAATGCTAAAGGAACTTCTCTAAGTGGGAAACACAAGAGAATAAAAGGGCCTACAAAAACAAACCCAAAAAATTGAGAAAATGATAATAGGAACACACATATCATTAATTACCTTAAATGTGAATGGATTAAAAGCTCCAAGCAAAAGACATAGGATTGCTGAATGGATACAAACACAAGACCCATATATATGCTGTCTAAAAGACATCCACTTCAGACCTAGGGACACATTCAGACTGAAAGTGAGGGATGGAAAAAGATATTCCATGCAAATGGAAATCAAAAGAAAGCTGGAGTAGCAATCCTCGTATCATATAAAAGACTTTAAAATAAAGAATGTTACAAGAAACAGGGAAGGACAGTACATATTGATCAAGGGATCAATCCAAGAAGAAGATATAACAATTATAAATATCTATGCACCCAACATAGGAGCACCTCAATACATAAGGCAAATGATAACAGTTGTAAAAGAGGAAATCAACAGTAACACAATAATAGTGGGGAACTTTAACACCCCATTCATACCAATGGACAGATCATCAAGACAGAAAATTAATAAGGAAACACAAACTTTAAATGACACAATAGACCAGACAGATTTGATATTTATAGGACATTCCATCCAAAAACAGCAGATTACACTTTCGTCTCAAATGCACATGGAACATTCTCCAGGATAGATCACATCTTGGGTCACAAATCAAGCCTCAGTAAATTTAAGAAAATTGAAATCACATCAAGCATCTTTTCTGACCACAATTCTAGGAGATTAGAAATAAATTACAGGGAAAAAAACATAAAGCACACAAACACATGGAGGCTAAACAATATGTTACTAAATAATCAAGAGGTCACTGAAGAAATCAAAGAGAAAATCAAAAAATACCTAGAGACAAATGACGACAAAATCATGACGATCCAAAAGCTATGAGATGCAGCAAAAGTAGTTCTAAGAGGGAAGTTTATAGCAATACAATCCTACCTCAAGAAACAAGAAAAATCTCAAATAAACAATCTAACCTCATATATAAAGGAACTAGAGAAAAAAGAATAAACAAAACCCAAAGTTAGTAGAAGGAAAGAAAACATTATGATCAGAGTAGAAATAAATGAAATGGAAACAAAGAAAACAATAGCAAAGATCAATAAAACTAAAAGCTGGTTCTCTGAGAGGATAAACAAAATTGATAAACCTTTAGCCAGATTCATCAAGAAAAAGAGGGAGAAGACTCACATCAATAAAATTAGAAATGAAAAAGGAGAAGTTACAATGGACACCACAGAAATACAAAGTGTCATAAAAGAATAGTACAAGGAACTCTATGCCAATAAAATGGACAACCTGGAAGAAATGGACAAATTCTTAGAAGGATGTAACCTTCCAAGACTGAACCATGAAGAAATAGAAAATAAGAAAAGACCAATCACAAGTAATGAAATTGAAACTGTGATTAAAAATCTTCCAACAAACAAAAGTCCAGGACCAGATGGCTTCACAGGTGAATTCTATCAAACATTTAGAGAAGAGCTAACACCCATCTTTCTCAAACTCTTCCAAAAAACTGCAGAGGAAGGAACACTCCCAAACTCATTCTATGAGGCCACCATCACCCTGATACCAAAACCAGACAAAGATACTACAAGAAAAGAAAATTACAGACCAATATCACTGACGGATATAGATGCAAAAATCCTCAACAAAATACTAGCAAACAGAATCCAACAACACATTAAAAGGATCACACACCATGATCAAGTGGGATTTATCCCAGGGATGCAAGGATTCTTCAACATATGCAAATCAATCAGTGTGATACACCATATTAACAAATTGAAGAATAAAAACCATATGATCATCTCAATAGATGCAGAAAAAGCTTTTGACAAAATTCAACACCCATTTATGATAAAAACTCTCCAGAAAGTGGGCATAGAGGGAAGCTACCTCAACATAATAAAGGCGATATATGACAAACCCACAGCAAACATCATTCTCAGTTGTGAAAAGCTGAAAGCATTTCCTCTAAGATCAGGAACAAGACAAGGATGTCCACTCTCACCACTATTATTCAATAACGTTTTGGAAGTCCTAGCCATGGCAATCAGAGAGGAAAAAGAAATAAAAGGAATACAAACTGGAAAAGAAGAAGTAAAACTGTCACTGTTTGCAGATGACATGATACTATACATAGGGAATCCTAAAGATGCCACCAGAAAACTACTAGAGTTAATCGATGAATTTGGTAAAGTTGCAGGATACAAAATTAATGCACAGAAATCTCCTGCATTCCTATACACTAACAACAAAAGATCAGAAAGGGAAATTAAGGAAACAATCCCATTCACCATTGCAACAAACAGAATAAAATACCTAGCAATAAACCTACATAAGGAGGTAAAGACCTGTACTCAGAAAACTATAAGACACTTATGAAAGAAATCAAAGATGGCACAAACAGATGGAGAGATATACCATGTTCTTGGATTGGAAGAATCAATATTGTGAAAATGACTACACTACCCAAAGCAATCTACAGATTCAATGCAATCCCTATCAAATTACCAATGGCATTTTTCACAGAACTAGAACAAAAAATTTTACAATTTGTATGGAGATACAAAAGACCCCGAATAGCCAAAGCAATCTTGAGAAAGAAAAATGGAGCTAGAGGAATCAGACTCCCTGACTTCAGACTATACTACAAAGCTACAGTAATCAAGACAATATGGTACTGGCACACAAACAGAAATATAATCAATGGAAATGGATAGAAAGCCCAGAGATAAACCCATGAATCTATGGTCAACTCATCTATGACAAATGAGGCAAGGATATACAATGGAGAAAAGACAGTCTCTTCAATAAGTGGTGCTGGGAACACTGGACAGCTATATGTAAAAGAATGAAGTTAGAACACCCCCTAACACCATACACAAAAATAAACTCAAAATGGATGAAAGACCTAAATGTAAGACCGGACACTATAAAACTCTTAGAGGAAAACATAGGAAGAACACTCTATGACATAAATCACAGCAAGATCTTTTTTGACCCACCTCCTAGAGTAATGGAAATAAAAACAGAAATAAACAAATGGGACCTAATGCAGCTTAAAAGCTTTTGCACAGCAAAGGAAACCAAAAACAAGATGAAAAGACAACCCTCAGAATGGGAGAAAATATTCGCAAACGAATCAACGGACAAAGGATTAATCTCCAAAATATATAAACAGCTCATGCAGCTCAATATTAAAGAAACAAACAACCCAATCCAAAACTGGGCAGAAGACCTAACTTGACATTTCTCCAAAGAAGACATACAGATGGCCAAGAAGCACATGAAAAGCTGCTCAACATCACTAATTATTAGAGAAATGCAGATCAAAACTACAATGAGGTATCACCTCACACCAGTTAGAATGGGCATCATCAGAAAATCTACAAACAACAAATGCTGGAGAGGGTGTGGAGAAAAGGGAACCCTCTTGCACTGCTGGGAATGTAAATTGATACAGCCACTATGGAGAACAGTATAGGAGTTCCTTAAAACCTACAAATAGAATTACTGTTTGATCCAGAAATCCTAGGCACATATCCAGACACAACTATAATTCAAAAAGACACATGCAACCCTATAGCCAAGACATGGAAACAACCTAAACGTCCATCAACAGATAAATGGATAAAGAAGATGTGGTATAGATATACAATGGAATACTACTCAGCCATAAAAAAGAATGAAATAATGCCATTTGCAGCAACATGGACACAACCAGAGATTATCATACTAAGTGAAGTAAGTCAGAAAGCGAAAGACAAATACCATTATGTTATCACTTAAATGTAGTATCTAATACAAATGAACCTATCTACAAAACAGAAACAGAATCAAGGACGTAGAGAACAGACTTGTGGTTGCCAAGGGGAAGGGGGTGGGGGAGGGGTGGACTGGGAGTTTGAGGTTAGCAGATGCAAACTATTATACATAGGATGGATAAACAACAAGGTCCTACTGTATAGCACAGGGAACTACATTCAACATCCTATGATAAACCATAAAGGAAAAAATATTTTAAAAAGAATGTGTATATGTGTATAACTGAATCACTTTGCTGTAGAGCAGAAATTAATACAACATTGTAAATCAGCTATACTTCAATAAAAAAATAAATTAAAATAAAATCTATGCCCCGCAAAGGCACTAGGCCCAGACTGTTACATGGGTGAATTTGTCTCAATAAAACGAATAATCTCTATTTTATTCCTAGATATTAAAAAGGAAAAGGCCCCTAACTCATTCTGCGAGGTGAGCACAAACACATACACACCAAATGCTACAAGCTGGGTTCTATGGGCCAAATCTTTCTTGCCAATTATGTTTAGATAGCATTTTTTAATGCTGAATATAAATGTTATGAGACCCAACATCCATTCTCCTATTACCACAGTCCCCTCTTCTCTCTTTGTGAACCTCATCTACTCCACTTGACTCAACTTTTTAAAACAAATTTGGCTCCTCTAGGCATTTGAGTTTACAATTCTTACCACATACCAATTTCACTTGTGAATATGAAATTTTAAATTCTACCAAAATCTTAGCAAATCAAATCTAGCAGAGCAAAAGAACAAGGCATTATAACTAAACAGAGCTTATATTACAACTAGCTTACCATTAGAAAATTAATTCACAGTAGTCAGTATATTAATATATTAAAGAACCAAAAAATGGGGGAAAAAAGAAGTGGTATATCAATGAATCATTTAATACAGAGATTCTCAGCCTTTGGGGATCCATGGATGGGCTCCAAAGAGGCCATGACAACTTGCAATTCTAAGCACAATATTGGTGTACGGGTGGCGAGTTTCACAGACACATTAATTCTCAAAGAAGTCCACAATTCATGAATCCTTTCATATGTTGCAGCATTATAATAGACTACTCTGAATTAAAAAGATATTGCTGAAGGCCACGCTAAAAACAGGACAGAAGAATATACAATATCAATATTCATACTGATCCATTTTTAAGACAGATTCTTAAATTCGACTTCATTAAAAAGCATGACAGGCATACAATTGTTACTACAAATTGAAGGTTTCTGGTAACCCTGCATCAAGCAAGTCTATCAGTGCCATTTCCAACAGCATTTGCTCATTCTGTGTCTGTGTCACATTTTGGTAATTTATGCAGTAATTCAAATTTTTAACTATTATACTTGTTATGGTGATCTGTAATCAGTGATCTTTGATATTATTATTGTAATTGTTTTGTGGCACCACAAAGCCATCCATACAAGATGGCAAACGTAATCCATACGTGTTGTGTGTGTTCTGACTGCTCCACTAACCAACCATTCCCCCATCTCCCTCCCTCCAGACCTCCCTGTTCCCTGAGACACACAGTATGGACAGTAGGCCAATTTCGTGTTCAAGTGAAAGGAAGAGTACGGGTCTCTCATTTAAAGCAAAAGCTAGAAATGATTAAGCTTAGCAAGGAAGGCACGTCAAAACCCAAGACAGGCCCAAAGCTAGGCCTCTTTCACCAGGTAGTTAGCCAAGTTGTGAATGCAAAGGAAAAATTCTTGAAGAAAACAGAAAGTGTTACTCCAGTGAACACATGAATGATAAGAAAGCAAAACAGCCTTATTGCTGATATGGAGAAGTTCTGGATAGAAGATCAAAACAGCCACGGACTCTCTTAAGCCAAAGCCTATTCCAGAGCAGGGCCCTAACTCTCTTCAATTCTATGAAGGCTGAGAGAGGTGAGGAAGCTGCAGAAGAAATGTTCGAAGCCAGCAGAGGTTGGTTCATGGGAGTTAAGGAAAGAAGCCGTCTCCATAACATCAAAGAGCAAAGTGAAGTAGCAAGTGCTGACGTATAATAGAAGCTGCAGCAAGTTATCTAGAAGATCTAGCTAAGATAATTTAAAAGGGGGCTACGCCAAACAACAGACTTTCAACGTATGAAACAGCCTTCTATTGGAAGAAGACACCATCTAGGGCTTTCACAGCTAAGGAGAAATGAATGCCTGGCTTCAAAGCTTCACAGGACAAGCTGACTCTCTTGTTAAGGGCTATTGTACTTGGCTTTAAGTTGCTCATTTAGCAATATGCTGATTTACCATTCTGAAAATCTGAGGACCCTGAAAGATGATGCTCAGTCTACTCTGCCTATCTCTATCAACGGCACAACAAAGTCTATATGACAGCACAGCTGTTTACAACATTGTTTGCTGAATATTTTAAAACCACTGCTGAGACCTATTGCTCAGAAAAAAAAGATTTCTTTCAAAATATGACTGCTCATTGGCAACACACCTGGTCAACCCAAGAGCTCTGATGGAGATGCACAACAAGATTAATGACGTTTTCATGCCCCCTAACACAACATCCATTCTGCAGCCGTGGATCAAGGAGTAATTTTGACTTTCAAGTGTTATTATTTAAGAAATACACTTTGTAAGGCTATAGCTAGAAATTCCTCTACAGGATCTGGGCAAATTCAACTGAAAACCTTTTGGAAAGGATTCACCATTCTAGATGCCATGAAGAACATTCATGATTCATGGGAAGAGGTCAAAGTATCAACATGCACAGGAGTTTGGAAGAAGTTGATTCCAGCCCTCATGGATGACTTGAGGGGTTCAAGACTCCAGTGGAGGAAGAAACAACAGGTGTGGTGGAAATAGCAAGAGAACGAGAATTAAAAGTGGAGCCTGAAGATGTGACAGAATTGCTTCAATCTCATGATAAAACCTGAACAGATAAGGAGTTGCTTTCTACAGTTGAGCAAACAAAGGGGTTTCTTGAGATGGAATCTACTCCTGGTGAAGATGCTGTAAAGACTGCTGAAATGGTAACAAAGAATTGAGAACATCACATAAATTTAGTTGATAAAGCAATGGCAGAGTTTCAGAGAATTGACTCCAGTTTTGAAAGAAGTTTTACTGTGGGTAAAATGCTGTCAAACAGCCTTGCATGCTACAGAAAAACAGCTCCTAAAAGGAAGAGTCGATCGATGTGGCAAACTTGGTCGCTGTCTCATTTTGAGAAATTCCCATGGCCACCCCAGCCCTCAGCAGCCACCACCCTGATCAGTCGGCAGCATCAACATCGAGGCACAGCCCTCCAGCAGCAAAGAAATTATGACTCGCTGAAGGCTCAGATAATGATTAGCCATTTTTACCAATGAAGTATTTTTTAAATTAAGGTATGTACATTGTTTTTTAAGACATAATGCTATTGTACACTTAATAGACTACAGTATAGTGTAAACGTAGCTTTTCTATGCACTGGGAAACCAAAAATTCATGTGACTAGCTTTATCGCAATATTCTCTCTATTGTGGTATCTGGAACCGATCCTGCAACATCTCCAAGGTATGTCTGAACTTACTTCGAAGACAATCCTTCGGATGTTTTTCACATACAGTGTCACATAATCATCGATGTAGGTGGACAGGTTGCTGGACTGTATATCATACCAATTCAACATCAAAGCTGCTTCATTTTCATTATTTCCACTCCATGTGATGACGGAGGGATGAGATTTCAGTCTCCTGACCTAAAATTGAAGAAAACATAAAATAATTTTCAAATGCTCAACATAAGAGAGCTCAGAGCTGTAATTACTCATAAAGTTACAGCCATTGTCTTTCTGCACATGTATTTTTACGTGCCAGGAACTCATCAGAAAATGAGCAGTAATGTTACATGTGGGAAGACATTTTAAGAAATCACTGAGATTCTTTTTATCTAGATTTTATAAACATTGAGAAAATAGGGTTCCTCTTCTCGCCATATAACTAAAGAAATTGTAATCCCTTTCATTAAAAGAGAAAAATAAATCAACCTCATCGTTATCTGACTTGCCACAAAAAGGTTCTAAGAAATACAAAAGGCAGGAGAAGTTACGTTACAGGGCTTAGCTTCTCAAGAGCAAGTTGGAGTTTTCTGTGAAGAAAGAAATGAGGCAGAACAAACACTACCGCTGAGAGAGGAACTGAAGTTCCCACACGGTTTCCACCAAGATCAGAAAACCAGGACAGTTAGAGAGGGTTTTACAAAGCAAGTGAGTACCAGAGACACTCTGAAAGTTAAGGACAAATATATGGAATATTCTAAAGGAAAAAAGATTAGGACATCAAGAGGCTGTCCCCTGAAATAACTATCAATGTCCTGTCTTAGGAAATCAACTGGACTTCCCTGGTGGCACAGTGGTTAAGAATCCGCCTGCCAATGCAGGGGACACGGGTTCAAGCCCTGGTCCGGGAAGATCCCACATGCTGCAGAGCAACTGGGCCCGTGCGACAAAATTACCGAGCCTGTGCTCTACAGCCCGCAAGCCACAACTACAAGTAAGTCACTGAATATATCTAAACATAGAAGAAGAAATTAGGGAATCTGAATATCCTGCCTGCCTTAAGAGTTGAGGTCTGAGTGAACTGGGCTCACTGCCCGCCCTACATAAACGTGAAAGGATCCAGTTCTTCTGACACACTGGAAGATGTAGCCCAGCAGAAGAAGGCAATTAAAGCTCTTTGCCAACAACAGAGTGAGTCAACAGTCAAGGGAAATTCTTTTCAAACATGTTTCAGCAATATAACCTCATTGGTATTTATAGCTTCTCTTGCACTGTAATGGACGATTACGTGATGGATCCCAGCTGATGTTCTCTCCGTGGTCTCCATTCAATATGCCAAGTAACCCATACATGAAGTAGAGACGCAGTAAGAATATCTTAAAGAGATATATCTCATTAAAAAAATTAAAGTCTTGTGTTTTTTCTTAACCAGTCTTATAAACAGTATTTCCTTATTTGCCTCTGTATATGCCCACGTAAGTGAGGGCTGTGACCAACTGTGACAGGCATGTTTATGGTACTGATGAAAACACAAATACAGATACTGAAGAGACAAAAAGCTTCAGTGACTCTGTGCTACACACACCCTTCGAACTGACCTAGAATTTTCCGGTGAGCTTTACTTTAAAATTTTAATAAACTCTGCAATTAAAAAGTTCTCCTCTTTAAAATATATAAAAGAACTGAAAACACATAGATATCATATTTTACTTGTGTGACAGAAAATTAAAAATAAAACTGACATGTTTACAACCTACATAACTATAATTAATATTTTAAAAGTTATTCATTCATCCATCCATCTATACATCTGATGAATAAAACAGCCAGATCATGGGGACATACAGGGAGGAACATGCCCTAGGCCTCAGGGATATTATAATTTTGATGCAGTGACAAAATATCGAAAACGTAATTTCAAGTGTGATGTATGTCACAAAGGGAAAATGACCTAATCTAGACTTGCAGACATAGAAAGCTTCTTCCCAGAGAGTCATGCCCAAGGTGAGACGGGCCAGAAAAACACGAGCGAGGTGGTCCACAGGAGAGGGTAATAGAGAAGGCGCTCCGGGGCACAGAGAGTACGGGGAAAACGGCGCTTGATGAGGCTGGAGAGGGAGGCTGAGACAGGATAGTGCATGGTGAGGACCTTTAATTTTATCTGGAGGGCTCTGAGCAAGGGATGATTCAATGTTCATTCTCTAAACTTCAGAAAACTACAGAAAACAAATTATGACATGGTGAACTATTATAAGGCAATCACACTTATAACACACAATCCAGCCAAAGAAAGAAAACTTTACCAAGCACCCCAGAAGCCCTCATGTACCCCTTCCTAATCGTAGCCCCTCCTTCCTTCCAAAAGTAACCACTATCTTGAATGTTATAATAATCTTTTTTTTTCATTTCTTTTGTGTTTTCACACAAAAATACATTCACAGACACTCTAATTACGAACTCGTGGATTTTAACATACTTGATGGATTTCAATCCACTGACATTCTTATCCTTATTGAATTTCAAGTTGTCCCACTTTTGGTTGGTCAGAGTCTCATCAAAGTTCTTTTAACGTATCTTTGATAGTTTCCTTGTTATTGGTATGCCAAAATATTTCAGGACCATCTAGTATACTTCCTGTCCCAGACTTGGTATCAGCCATTTCTCTAAGAACCCTTCTCTTAGTGGGATTATTTCAATATAAGAATGCTCAATATGACTAGGTTGTTCACTGTTTCTAGGTCTTTTCAGTAGACAGAGCTAGGATACAATCACTTCTTTGCATTCACAGATCTATAAATATAAAAGTGCTTATATGTGGAATGTAAAAGAAATCAAGGAGTCAAGAATCACTTAAAATTTTTGACCTGAGAAATTCAAAGACTGGCATCGCCATTTATCGAGGTGGGGAAAACTGCAAGAAAAGCAAGTCTGGGGAAGGTAATATAAGTTTGGTTTGGACATGTTACATTTGAGATTCCTATTAGACCTCCAAGTAGAGGCACCAAGTAGGCAGCTGGATAATAAGAACGAGGAATTCAGCAGATGAGTCAGGGCCAGGAATAAATCTGACAGTCATCAGCCAATAGGAAGAGTTAAAGTCATGAGACTGGGTGGAATCGCCTAGGTAGTCAATTACCTGACTGATTTTTTTCATGGGATTTAGTAAAGAGAACAACAAAAAGAAACAAGGAGAAGAAACTAAACACAACACTGTAAATCAACTATATTTCAATAAAATTTTTTTTAAAAAGAAGAAACAAGGAGAGGTTTAACAAAAGGCAGAACTAAAACTTAAGCCTTTACTTCTACTTGAAATGGTAATAACATACCTGGTAAGAAACTTCTGCTCTCACTGAATCCATGAAATCCTGATCAGTTGGGTAAAGTGCACAGGCAAACATAAAATCCTGCCATACCTATCAAATCAAATAAAAGGCAATATAGCACTTCCATAGATTTTACTGCCCAGAAAGAAATTCTTCATTCTGAACTTTGGGCATTATCTTTCATGCAAATGAAAAATCAACTTAGCCCAATAAGTGTGATCATTTGAGCATCACAAAGCATGAGGTACTGGGAAAGGCACTCACAGACTCTCTGGAACTGTAGGGAAACCTGAGAAGAGAAAATGTTAGGTAGGCAGAAAAGAAAAAGAAGAAAAGGGAATTCAAATAATGAAACAGTGCTTGTGCTGAGGGGAATATGAAATTCAGTAAGAAGCTTTCTCCCAACCCCTTCTCACTCCTGATTCACTCTGATTTTCACCAGGAATTTGGTACTGAGTGATGGCCCAGACTGTTAAGAAACGTATTTTGTTTATAAAGGAATTAACTTCATGGCCAAAAGGATTACTACATGGACAGTTTAGAAATGAAACCACTTAAGTGCATTGCTAGGGAGGCCATTACGACGCAGTAGTTGGCCTGACTCAGAACTTCAGTTCCACCATATACCCACTGTGTGAGTTTGGGCTAGTTAACTTCTCCACATGTCAGTTTTCCTACCTGTAAAATGGGGATAGAGAACAACAGTAACTACCTCATAGAGTGGGCATGAAGCTAAAATAAAATAATAGCTGCAGAGCACTGAGAACAATGTCTGGAATATTACAGCATATTGTCACATCATCATGACCATGAGCATTGTCAATATTATTAAAATTACTACTCTGCTATGAAGTGCTTTATATTTTAGAACTGTAATACTAGAACTAAAAGACTATATTTCCTTTGCTTAACCCTCACCAATGCAAACTATGTTCAGAGTACTTAATGACAATATTAAGCACAGCTATTAAAATTTAATTTTATCATTTTTCTTCTCTCTAGGTCTTGTTAGATCTCCTTAAAGTTAAAACTTTTTAATATTTTATTTTCTTTTTTATGCTTACCCTCCTATCACAAAGAAAATTACAAAGAAAATATAGATATATGCTTAGATATAGCCAATATGCAGAATGTCTATCATTTAAAATAATTATGATATTCACTATCAACTATGGCTCAGGGTTTGCGAGATGCCATTTATTCCTTTGCAGAAAAGTGGAACATCATTCCTCACTCTGAGAAAAGAAGGAATGGGCTATGATATCACTTATACGTGGGATCTAAAATATGACACAAATGAATTTATTTATGACACAGAAACACAGACATAGAAAACAAACTTATGATTATCAAAGGGGAAGGAGCTGGGGAAGGATAAATTAGGAGTTTGGGATTAGCAGATACAAACTACTATATATAAAATAGATAAACAACAAGGTCCTACTGTGTAGCATAGGAACTATATTCAATATCCTGTAATAAACCATAAAGGAAAAGAATATGCATATATATGTATAACTGAATCACTTCACTGTACACCTGAAACTAGCATAACATTGTAAATCAACTACACTTCAATGAAAAAAAAAACACAAAGGAATAGGCAATATCACCCACTCAGAACACTGGAGGTCAAACTGAGGATACAGTAACAAATCAACAAAGAAAATAATGAGCTGTCAATTACTCACCATTATTCCTAGTTCATCACAGAGTTCATAGAATTCATCCTGCTCATAAATTCCTCCTCCCCAAACCCGGAGAGCATTCATGTTAGCATCCACAACAGACTGCAAAAGGAGCCGTAATCTACAGAAGAAGTTTTAAAAACAAATGCCAATTTGAAACCTTGGGGATGTTAAAAAAAAAAAAAAAAGATAAAAAAACCACATTGTGGTTGATAAACACATTTCAAATAGCTGTTAGAAGGACACATTTTTAAATAATGATGGTTTGGATACAACGCTAAGTGAAGAAAGTGAGACAAAATTATATACACATTAACTGTGACCACATTAAATAAACAAACCTACAGAAAAATTACGGGTGAAATCTTTTCTCTGCCTTCCAAATTTCAGTCATGCTATTACACTATTTTTAAAACTAAATTTTTGTTTGTTTTCTTTTTGTTTTTTCTATATGTATTTTTTAATATCTTTATTGGAATATAATTGCTTCACAATGTTGTGTTAGTTTCTGTTGTACAACAAAGTGAATCAGTATACATATATCCCCATATCCCCTCCCTCTTGAGCCTCCCTCCCACCCTCCCTATCCCACCCCTTTAGGCCAACACAAAGCATTGAGCTGATTTCCCGGTGCTATGCAGCTGCTTCCCACTAGCTATTTTACACTTGGTAGTGTATATATGTCAATGCTACTCTTCCACTTCATCCCAGCTTCCCCTTCACCCCCTGTGTCCTCAAGTCAGTTCTCTACATCTGCGTCTTTATTCCTGCCCTGCCACTAGGTTCATCAGTACCGTTTCTTTAGATTCCATATATGTGCATTAGCATACAGTATTTGTTTTTCTCTTTCTGAATTACTTCACTCTGTATGACAGACTCTAGGTCCATCCACCTTATTACAAATAACTCAATTTCGTTCCTTTTTATGGCTGAGTAATATTCCATTGTATATATGTGCCACATCTTCTTTATCCATTCATCTGTCGATGGACACTTAGGTTGCTTCCATGTCCTGGCTATTGTAAACAGAGCTGCAGTGAATATTGTGGTACACGACTCTTTTTGAATTATGCTTTTCTCAGGGTATGTGCTCAGTAGTGTGATTGCTGGGTCATATGGTAGTTCTATTTGTAGTTTTTTAAGGAACCTCCATACTGTTCTCCATAGTGGCTGTAACAATTTACATTCCCACCAACAGTGCAAGAGGGTTCCCTTTTCTCCACACCATCTCCAGCATTTATCATTTGTAGATTTTTTGATGATGGCCATTCTGACTGGTGTGAGGTGATACCTCATTGTAGTTTTGATTTGCATTTCTCTAATGATCAGGAATGTTGAGCATGCTTCCATATGTTTGTTGGCAATCTGTATGTCTTCTTTGGAGAAATGTCTATTTAGGTCTTCTGCCCATTTTTGGATTGTGTTGTTTCCTTTTTTGATATTGAGCTGCACGAGCTGCTTGTAAATTTTGGAGATTAATCCTTGTCAGTTGCTTAATTTGCAAATATTTTCTCCCATTCTGAGGGTTGTCTTTTCGTGTTGTTCATGGTTTCCTTTGTTGTGCAAAAGCTTTTAAGTTTCATTACGTCCCATTTGTTTACTTTTGTTTTTATTTCCATTTCTCTAGGAGGTGGGTCAACAAGGATCTTGCTGTGATTTATGTCACAGAGTGTTCTGCCTATATTTTCCTCTAAGAGTTTTACAGTGTCTGGCCTTACATTTAGGTCTTTAATCCATTTTGAGTTTATTTTTGTGTATGGTGTTAGGGGGTGTTCTAACTTCATTTTTTACATGTCCAGTTTTCCCAGCATCACTTGTTGAAGAGACTGTCTTTTCTCCATTGTATATTCTTGCCTCCTTTGTCAAAGATAAGGTGACCATATGTGCGTGGGTTTATCTCTGGTCTTTCTACCCATTTCCATTGATATATATTTCTGTTTTTGTGCCAGTACCATACTGTCTTGATTACTGTAGCTTTGTAGTATAGTCTGAAGTCAGGGAGCCTGATTCCTCCAGCTCCGTTTTTCTTTCTCAAGATTGCTTTGGCTATTCGGGGTCTTATGTGTTTCCATACAAACTGTAAAATTTTTTGTCCTAGTTCTATGAAAAATACCATTGGTAATCTGATAGGGATTGCACTGAATAGAACTACCATATGACCCAGCAATCCCACTACTGGGCATATATCCTGAGAAAACCATAATTCAAAAAGATACATGTACCACAATGTTCATTGCAGCACTATTTACAATTGCCAGGACATGGAAGCAACCTAAATGCCCATAACAGATGAATGGATAAAGAAGATGTGGCACATATGTACAATGGAATGTTATTTTCTGCATCTATTGAGATGATCATATAGTTTTTATCCTTCAGTTTGTTAATATGGTGTATCACATTGACTGATTTGCATATGTTGAAGAATCCTTGCATTCCTGGGATAAACCCCACGTGATCATGGTGTATCATCCTTTTAATGGGTTGTTGGATTCTGTTTGCTAGTATTTTGTTGAGGATTTTTGCATCTATGTTCATCAGTGATACTGGCCTGTAATTTTCTTTCCTTGCGACATCTTTGTCTGGTTTTGGTATCAGGGTGATGTTGGCCTCATAGAATGAGTTTGGGAGTGTTCCTCCCTCTGCTATATTTTGGAAGAGTTTGAGGATAGGTGTTAGCTCTTCTCTAAATGTTTGACAGAATTTGCCTGTGAAGCCATCTAGCCCTGGGCTTTTATTTGTTGGAATATCGTTAATCACAGTTTCAATTTCATTACTTGTGATTGGTCTGTTCATGTTTTCTATTTCTTCCTGTTTCAGTCTTCGAAGGTTGTCCTTTTCTAAGAATTTGTCCATTTAATCCAGGTTGTCCATTTTATTGGCATAGAGTTGGTTGTAGTAGTCTATAACACTTTGTATTTCGGCAGTGTCAGTTGTTACTTCTCCTTTTTCATTTCTAACTCTGTTGATTTGAGCCTTCTCCCTTTTTTTCCTGATGAGTCTGGCTAATGGTTTATCAATTTTGTCTATCTTCTCAAAGAACCAGCTTTTAGTTTTACTGATATTTGTTATTGTGTCCTTCATTTCTTTTTCCTTTATTTCTGATCTGATCTTTATGATTTCTTTCCTTCTGCTAACTTTGGGGTTTTTTTGTTTTTCTCTAATTGCTTTAGGTATAAGGTTAGGTTGTTTATTTCAGATTTTTCTTATTTCTTGAGGTAGGATTGTATTGCTATAAACTTCCCTCTTAGAACTGCCTTTGCTGCATCCCATAGGTTTTGGGTCATCATGTTTTCATTATCATTTGTTTCTAGGTACTTTTGATTTCCTCTTTGATTTCTTTAGTGATCTCTTGGTTATTTAGTAGCGTATTGTTTAGCCTCCATGCGTTTGTATTTTTTATAGTTCTTTTCCTGTCATTGATATCTAGTCTCATAATGTTGTGGTCAGAAAAGATTCTTGATATGATTTCAATTTTCTTAAATTTACTGAGGCTTGAGTTGTGACCCAAAATGTGATCTATCCTGCAGAATGTTCCGTGTGCAGTTGAGAAGAAAGTGTATTCTGTTGTTTTTGGATGGAATGTCCCATAAATAGCAATTAAGTCCATCTGGTCTAATGTGTTATTTAAAGCTTGTGTTTCCTTGTTTATTTTCACTTTGGATGATCTGTCCATTGGTGTAAGTGGGGTGTTAAAGTCACCCTACTATTACTGTGTTATTGTTGATTTCCCCTTTTATGGCTGTTAGCATTTGCCTTATGTATTGAGGTGCTCCTATGTTGGATGCATAGATATTTACAATTGTTATATCTTCTTCTTGGATTGATCCCTTGATCATATAGTGTCCTTCGTTGTCTCTTATAGTAGTTTTTATTTTAAAGTCTTTTTTGTCTGATATGAGTATTGCTATTCCAGCTTTCTTTTAATTCCCATTTGCATGTAATGTCTTTTTCCATCCCCTCACTTTCAGTCTGTATGTGTCCCTAGGTCTGAAGTTGGTCTCTAGTAGACAGCATATATACGGATCTTGTTTTCATATCCATTCAGCCAGTCTGTGTCTTTTCGTTGGGGCATTTAATCCATCTACATTTAAGGTAATTATTGATATGCATATTCCTATTACCATTTTCGTAATTGTTTTGGGTTTGTTTTTGTAGGTCTTTTCCTTCTCTTGTGTTTCCTGCCTAGAGAAGTTCCTTTAGCATTTGTTGTAAAGCTGGTTGGTGATGCTGAATTCTCTTAACTTTTGCTTGTCTGTAAAGCTTTTGATTTCTATGTCAAATCTGAATGAGATCCTTGCTGGGTAGCGTAATCTTGGTTGTAGGTTTTTCCCTTTCATCACTTTAAATATATCTTGCCACTCCCTTCTGGCCTGTAGAGTTTCTGCTGAAAGATTAGCTGTTAACCTTATGGGGATTCCCTTGTATATTATTTGTTGCTTTTCCCTTGCTGATTTTAATATTTTTTGTGTTTAATTTTTGTTTCATTCATATGTGTCTCAGCGTGTTTCTCCTTGGGCTTATCCTGTACGCGACTCTCTGCATTTCCTGGACTTGACTGTTTCCTTTCCCACGTTGGGGAAGTTTTTAACTATAATTTCTTCAAATATTTTCTCAGACCCTTTCTTTTTTTCTTCTTCTTCTGGGACACCTTTAATTCGAACGTTGGTGTGTTTAGTGTTGTCCCAGAGCTCTCTGAGACTGTCCTCCATTCCTTTCATTCTTTTTTCTTTATTCTGCTCTGTGGCAGTTATTTCCACCATTCTATCTTCCAGCTCACTTATCCGTTCTTCTGCCTCAGTTATTCTGCTATTGATTCCTTCTAGAGTATTTTTTTTTTTTTTTTTTTTTTTGCGGTATGTGAGCCTCTCACTGTTGTGGCCTCTCCTGTTGTGGAGCACAGGTTCTGGACGTGCAGGCTCAACGGCCATGGCTCACGGGCCTAGCCGCTCCACGGCATGTGGACACAAACCCATGTCCCCTGCATCGGCAGGCAGACTCTCAACCACTGCACCACCAGGGAAGCCCTAGAGTATTTTTAATTTCAGTTATTGTGCTGTTCATTACTGTTTGTTTGCTCTTTAGATCTTCTAGGTCCTTGTTAAATATTTCTTGTATTTTGTCTATTATATTTCCAAGATTTCGAATTATCTTTACTATCATTACTCTGAATTCTTTTTCAGGTACTTTGCCTATTTCCTCCTCATTTATTTGGTCTTGTGGGTTTTTATCTTGCTCCTTTGCCTGTAAGATATTTCTCTGTCTTCTCATTTTGTGTAATTTACAGTATTTGAGGTCTCCTTTCCCTCGGCTGCAGGGTCGTAGGTCCTCTTGCTTCTGTTCTCTGCCCGGTGGTGGGGTTGGTCCAGTGTCTTGTGCAGGCTTCCTGATGGGAGGGAATGGTGCCTGCGTTCTGGTGGGTGAAGCTGAGTCTTTTCCCTCTGGTGGGTAGGGCCGTGTCAGGTGGTATGCTTTGGGGTGTCTGTGAGCTTAGTATGGCTTTAGGTAGTCTGTGTGCTGATGGGTGCATTTGTGTTCCTGTCTTGTTGTTTGTTGTGAGGCGTCCAGCACTGGGAGCTGCTGGCAGTTGGGTGAAGCTGGGTCTTGGATTCAGATAGAGGCCTCCGTGAGAGCTCTCCGAGATTAATCTTCCCTGGGGCTGGGAATTCTCTACTGGTCCAGCATCCTGGACTCAGTGTTCCCACTCCAGAGCCTCAGGCCCGACTTCTGGTCGAGGGACCAACACCCTGCAAGTCGCTTGTCCCGGCAATAAAGGGGTTTAAAAAAAAAAAGAAAACAAAGTCTAACAAAACCCCAGACAAATGGTAAAAAGTAAAATCAAACAAATAGAAACAGAAACAAGGAAATGCTCACACACAAAAGAAGCAAAAACAGAACCAAGTAAAGCAAATAGCAAGCGAATAACCAGACAAACAAAAGAACCCAAGACAAAATCAAGCAATTAAGAAGAAAGCCGACAAAAACCCAAAAACAAAAAACAAAACCACAGCAGAGTGCCAACCGAAGAATGAAGCAAGGAAACAAAACTGAAAAAAATGACATTTTAAAGAAGAAAAAGAAGAGAAAGAGAAAGGAGAAAGAAGACAGAACAGAAAAGCAACATAGAAACAGAAATCTAAAAAAGTAATAATAAAGTAGAAAATATATTTAAAAAAAAAAGACAAACAAAACCCCAGAGAAATGTTAAAAACAAAACCAAACAAACAGAAACAAGGAAATACACACACACGTAAAAGAAACAAAAACAGAGGCAAATAAAACAAAAAGCAAGAGAACAACCAGACAAATAGAACTCAAAAATGAAATCAACTAGGATTAATACTAACAGAAACACATAACCTAAAAACAAAACCAAAGCAGTGTGCCCACTGAAGAATAAAGCAAGGAAATAGAACAAACTGATAACAATGATTTAAAAATAATAATAATAAAATAAAAAGGGAAAAAACACAGAACAGAAAAGCAAAATAGAAATGGAAATATTAAAAAAAAACTGAAGAAAAAGAGGAAGAAAAAAATTAGGGAAAAGAACACAGAACAACAGAAAAGCAAAGTAAAAATAGAAATGTATAAAAAAAAATATGTTATAAAACACAGAGATCCCAAAAGACTAAATAAAAAAAAAAAAACTAAAACAAGAACAAACAAAAAAAGAAAGAAAAAGAAACCAAAGGAAAAATAAAAAAAGAAGCCAGAACCAACAACAGAATGAATCAAAACATAATAAAATTAATAGTAATAATTATGTTTCCCTGGGGTATCTGCTGTGAAGGTCCTTGCACACTCAGTGAGCCATAGTCCCCCTCCGCCTCCCCAGGAGCCCCTCCTCTGCCTCTGGGCTGGTCTCCAGAACTGCTGTGGGCCCTGTGGGGACCCCTCTGACTCTGATGTGGCCCACTTCCTGCGTGTGCTGCCCCCAAAGTCCACAGCTGCCAGAGCTGGACCATTTTCATTTGTGGGAACACTCATTGTCTACTCAGATGTTCCATAGACACAGGGTCTTCCTAGCTGACCATGGGGATTTAATCTGCAGCTTGTACAGCTGATGGAAATATTTTCCATCCTCTTCCTTAGTCACCCCATCCCTGGGTTCAGCTTTGGTTTTATCCCCACCTCTGCGTGTGGTCCACCCACAGGAGTCCGGTCCTGAGGCTGCCTTGGAGCTCTTGGGTCTGGCCCTGTGAGAACCGGGTGTAGAGGTGGTATGACTGCTTGGATCACGGGAGCCCCAGTGGCACCAAATGCACAGGGGAGCCGGCAGCCATGGGTGCAAGAGATATGGCCCTAGTGAGGGCCTTTTCCAGGGCCCAGCCTAAGGCATGTAAGGGCCAGCCCTGAGAGGGTGGTTGTTTATTTTTTTAATTGCCCTGCAGCCAGCACGTGAGGGCCAGCTCTGAGGGGGCTTTTTTATGTCTCACAACCAGCACAAAAGAGCCAGCCCTGAGCAGGCTTCTTTTATTGTCGTCAGCAGGCGTCGACATGTGGGGAGAGAGAGGTTACAATAGTGGCTCCTCCCCCTGCGTGGGACTCAGCAGTAGTGCCCTGCTTCCATGGCAGTGCAGTCTTCCTCCATAGGCATTCCCTGCTGCGGACTTCTTCCCTCCCATCCTCTCAGTCCGTCTCCCCACAACCAACAGCAGTTCTCGCTCTGGGCCTGTTCTCCAATCCCCACACACCAGCTCCCAGCCCCCTTGCACACCTGTGAACACACATCCCAGTGCGGGGCACATAGGGCCGAGGTACGGACCGTCTGTGTAGTTCTCACTCTGTTCCGTCTGCCACAGATCAGCAGCTTCAAGCTCTTCCGACAGCGTCAAATGCTTCCATTCTGTCCCAGTGGATTTCCCCATCGGAGAGGGGGTATCCCCATTACAGAGGGGGTTTCTCCGCATTCGGGAATCTCTCCTCTGCTTCAGCTCCCCCTCCCAAGGGTGCAGGTCCCATTCCGCTTCCTCTCCTCCTCTTTCTCCCTTCCTTTTTTCCATCCTACCCAGTTATGCAGGGATCTTTATAGTCCTTTACATTGTCCAAGGTCTTCTGCTAGTTTTCAACTGACGTTCAGTGAGAATTGTTGCATCTGTAGATGTATTCCTGATGCATCCATGGAGAGAGATGAACTCCACGTCTACCTACTCCTCCGCCATCTTGAATCCTCCTAAATTTTTGTCTTAAAGTTACTCCTGTAGAAAAATACTGTAAACCTTGGAAAGTATGTGCTTATTTTATATAACCATTTCAAACTATATGATAAAAATCAAATTTTGAATATTAGTATTTAGCTCTCTCTCATTCCTTTTTACAATTCCTCCAGTCCAGTATTCCTTTATCTAGTAAACTTCCTTTCTGCGTTTCCAATTTCTATTGACATCACCCGCAGGTAAGTACAGAAATTTGCAGCCACGTTGAGAGTATGTACCCTCCATTTCCAGAACAGCATTCAGAAAGGAAGGAGAAAGGCCAATAACAGGATGACCACACACTCAGAGCACTGTGCTCCCAGCAAAGCCACCTATGGGCAGGTTTACTAATTGACCCAACTGTGCTGTACAGCCACTGCCAACCTGCCAGGAGTGGAAAGGAGCATTTGAAAAGGAGAAGAGTCAGCAAATTATCTGTGTTGTGTCTGGAGAATGATTGCATTTTCATATGAAATTCAAAACATTATACACATTTTGAAGTAAAAGGATATTACTACAACTTTTGGCAAAATTAGAGTTTACTTACCAGCCACATCTACATTCTAAACATAAGATATACGTCAATGCATGTTTGTACATTTAAATAAGTTAAATGTGTTTATTTTCACTTCACAAAGCTTATTTTCACTGTTACAAAGATAGTAGTTTATAAACCTAATCAGGAAATACTTTCTTGTTAAATTCTATTCTCAAAGCTTCAGAAAAACACTTTGAATTTTTAAATTTCTTTAGTTCTCTTTATTAAGGTAAAATTGAAAGAATGTGCAAATACCTTAGCATGAAAAGGTAAATATGGGTTCCTATTTCTTTTTAAGTGTGCAAAAAAAAAAAGGCATTCTTCAAAAAAAAAAAAGAAAAAAATCCAAATTTAATCATATTTTTCCCCCAAAGGGGCTAACTATCCAAAATGTGCATTAGTCATTTTCTTGTTCCTCTAGAAAAAATCTATAAACGTTGGATGATTTCAGCAGTCTCAAATAGTTTAGCTGTAAGACTACCTATAGCTCATGAGAATGAAATAAATGATTTTAAAATCCTTTCTAAAATTTCCATCATCCTAGAATTATATATTACCTCTTGGTTCCTTCCACTGGAACTAAAAAAAGTTAAAATGAGTAGCTCTTAAGCTCTGTGGGACTGATAATATGAAGAGGAACAAGAAATAAAAGATGATAACTTACAAGGCAGAGGTTACTCGATCCTGGAATGAATCTGGGGGAATCCAATTCGAGCCTTTCAGAAATATTGGAAGTCCATTAATTTTGAAGTAGAAACTCAGACCACGGGATCCTTTTATGGGCTCTTCTATGAGTTCCACTGTCCTAAAATAAACCTGTTATTAACAGAATTAAATAATGAATATGAAATTTAAAACATAAGCATATGACAAAACCAAACTGTATTGTTTACTATAGCCTTAAAAAAATAAGTAAAAGAGTTTTGTTTTTTTTTTGCGGTACGCGGGCCTCTCACTGCTGTGGCCTCTCCCTCTGCAGAGCACAGGCTCCGGACGCGCAGGCTCAGTGGCCATGGCTCACGGGCCCAGCTGCTCCGCGGCATGTGGGATCCTCCCAGACCAGGGCATGAACCCCTGTCCCCTGCATCGGCAGGCGGACCCTCAACCACTGTGCCACCAGGGAAGCCCCCAAAAGAGATTTTTTTTAAAGTAAACTTCTGAGCAGTTTACAGGAACATAAATTAGTGTTAATTTTCTATCTGCTATGAAGTACTTAATATGGAAGTGCACATTTTAGAAAAAATATATATAAAGAAATTATTGCCAGGTCCTGTTATTTCTCTTTGAAAAGAAAAATACAGAAACCATTGAAGAGTGAAATATACTGTAGCCTTCCCCAAGATGTAGGCATTTGCAATTATGTCAAAAGAAATATATTTGAGATAACACTTCAAAATTAAAATAAAAACTGATACTATTTCACAAAAGTGGGGAAAATATGTCACCAGTTAATCTGATGCATCTTTGAAAAACACATTCTTATTTCAGTGTTATTAAAATGTGCCAAAACATGAATTTTAGAATCAAAGAAATACAATACAAGGTATTTCATAATCTAACAACTTTCCAGTTTTGATAGCACATTATTATAAAGTCATTTTGCTTAATGGGCAATTTAATCCTAACTAATTATCACATCAAACTCAATGTCTGAGACAGCACTGGTATGGAGACTGGAGATGTAAGTGGTGCTCCAACTGGAAGAAAAGATGGAAGCACACAGTCCAGTGTTATCCTTGGTACGTGAGAAGAAGCTGAGACCTTTGTCCCTGTGACAGTCCAGCCAGGTTTCCCTACAGTTAAGAAGTGAGCAGCAAGACCCTAGATAGCAAAGATTGACATTCTTATCCAAATCTTCATTCTTTCCAGCCATAAACTGGATCAAGTACTGAGAGACACATTTCTATACCAACAAAGCCCTGTCTTTAAACCAAGATTATGCATTTCTTCTCTAGTTAAAAATAATTAATAAATCAACTTATTTCATGTAATAAAAGGTCCACCATTCTTCCACTTTCTGACTCTTGCCCTAATTAATATGACATGACAAAAGATATCAGAGTTAACTTTATGAGAAGCCACGGAACAAGGCCTGGATGAGGAGGATCTTGACATGGAATTACTACACCTGTTTTAGGATGCAAAAAAATAATGGTTACTGCCAGAGGTAACTTTTTTTTTTTTTTTTGCGGTACACGGGCCTCTCACTGTTGTGGCCTCTCCAGTTGTGGACCACAGGCTCCGGAAGTGCAGGCTCAGCGGCCATGGCTCACAGGCCCAGCCACTCCGCGGCATGTGGGATCTTCCCGGACCGGGGCACGAACCCGTGTCCCCTGCATCAGCAGGTGGACCCTCAACCACTGCACCACCAGGGAAGCCCCAGAGGTAACTTTTAAAACATCTTGATGGTAGATTCAAACATCTAGAACAGCAGTTCTTTAAATGTGGCCAGGGGACCATATGAGATCCCTGGGAACCTTTCAAGGGGGTTCCTGAGTTCAAAATTATTTTCACAGTAAAGCTAAAACATCATTTGCCTTTTCACTCTTACTCTCTTTTGAGTGTACAGTGGAATTTTCCAGAAGCTATGTGATGTGTAATGACATGGTCATTCTGACAGCTAATGGAATGTGTGCTTGTGTATTCTGGTGTGTTCTACTTCTCTAGCAGAGGTTGAGGGTATGAAGAGGTACATTTCCAGAGATTAACTCAATTTGTTCTCAGTACTACTGTGCTCTTACTAGCTGCTGCTGGTTATTCCTGCTATAATCTCTGTAGCCTCATTACTGTTCAATAAATTCTTATTTTGAATCTCAAAGTTTTCCTTGCAACTTACACAGAAACACAAAAGGACTAGGTACTTTTGTTAACTGTTTCATGTAATATTCTTAAGTTTTCAAATAAAAACAAATTTTAATTGAGACTCATTTAAACAATATTTTATCTCATTCTAAAAGAAAACTTACTTTTAATATGCTTTTCCCTAATTTTTGTCTTAAATTGTTGTCTTAAAATGGGATTAGAAGACTAACATTCTCACCTACAACCACACTGTCTACATTTAAAAGTGCTGAAAAAAATGAAACTGACATATCAGAGAGTCTTCTGACTCAAGGAAGGGAGGAATCTACTCCAAAGAAACTGGGTGAAATGATAAATAAGAAATGAGATTGTGATGAAAGCCATACTGCCCTCCACTTTGTAGATGTTAATAATTTATCTTATTGTATCTTATGCAATGGAACACTTAAAAATAATATTTATGGTGCCAGTTACGTTGTAGTATCATTTTGAGACCAATCATTCTAAGTATAAAGAAAAAGGAACTGAATATTTTAAACTCAGACGGATAAACTCTTCAAAAGGCTAACATTCTTTATTACGTTGTAATACATTGTTTTACATCGTATTATAATGTTTTAAAAACTAGCAATGACAAAAAGCACTAGAGTATCTCGTAGGGTTGGTTTTCACACTGCATTTGCTGGAGAAGCACACATATTAGCTGAGAGAGTTTTACAATGGGTAACACTGCTGGTGCCATGGCAAAAATCAAGGCAGTGCCTCCAAACTGTGCTAGTAGCCACTGTATCCTTCATTTTCATGCATTATTGGAGGGGGAGCGGGTGGGGGCAGTTTCACTTCAGGATGTCCTTGATAAAGCAATAAAAATTATTAATTCTATTAAACCCCAACCTTGAGTACACATCACTGTACTAGACTGTATGATGAAATAGGAACTATGAATAAAGCATCACGCACGATGGATGTCTTAAGGAAAAGTATCTGGGCCACAGTTTGAGTTGTAAGCTGAATTAGCCATCTGGTTTATAAAACCTGGTTCTTTTAACTTGAAAGAACTTCCAGACAAACTATGGTTATTCAGACTTGGTGACTTGGTAGACATTTTCTTGAAAATGACTGAAGTGAGTCTTGTCAGTTCAAGGCAAGTAACAGTTAAAAATTAGGATTTAGTAAAACTTGTATACACAACCATGAGCTTGACAGCTTCCCAAAAGTCATCAATGGTAATGTTAACAAATTTGAATGTGATTTATATACTAAAATGGTTTAACATTTGAAAACATTTAAAAATCTCTAGACGCCAACATTTTTCAAATAACCAATGCATTATATTACAATAACATATATGGATAAAAAATCCATTATGGGAAGCAAGAAGAACTACAATCCTTCAGCCTGTGGAACAAAAACCACATTCACAGAAAGACAGACAAGATGAAAAGGCACAGGACTATGTACCAGAAAAAGGAACAAGATAAAACGCCAGAAAAACAACTAAATGAACTGGAGATAGGCAACCTTCCAGAAAAAGAATTCAGAATAATGATAGTGAAGATGATCCAGGACCTCGGAAGAAGAATGGAGGCAAAGATCGAGAAGATGCAAGAAATGCTTAACAAAGACCTAGAAGAATTAAAGAACAAACAAACAGAGATGAACAATACAATAACTGAAATGAAACCTACACCAGAAGGAATCAATAGCAGAATAACTGAGGCAGAAGAATGGATAAGAGACCTGGAAGACAGAATGGTGGAATTCACTGCTGTGGAACCGAATAAAGACAAAAGAATGAAAAGAAATGAAGACAGCCTAAGAGACCTCTGGGACAACATTAAACACAACAACATTCACATTATAGGGGTCCCAGAAGTAGAAGAGAGAGAGAAAGGACCAGAGAAAATATTTGAAGAGACTATAGTCGAAAACTTCCCTAACATGGGAAAGGAAATAGCCACCCAAGTCCAGGAAGCGTAGCGAGTCCCATACAGGATAAACCCAAGGAGAAACACGCCAAGACACATAGTAATCAAATTGACAAAAATTAAAGACAAAGAAAAATTATTGAAAGCAACAAGGGAAAAACAACAAGTAACATACAAGGGAACTCCCATAAGGTTAACAGCTGATTTCTCAGCAGAAACTCTACAAGCCAGAAGGGAGTGGCATGATATACTTAAAGTGATAAAAGGGAAGAACCTACAACCAAGATTACTCTACCCAGCAAGGATCTCATTCAGATTTGATGGAGAAATCAAAAGCTTTACAGACAAGCAAAAGCTAAGAGAATTCAGCACCACCAAACCAGCACTACAACAAATGCTAAAGGAACTTCTCTAAGTGGGAAACACAAGAGAAGAAAAGGACCTACAAAAACAAACCCAAAACAATTAAGAAAATGGTCACAGGATCATACATATCGATAATTACCTTAAACGTGAATGGATTAAATGCTCCAACCAAAAGACACATGCTTGCTGAATGGATACAAAAACAAGACCCATATATAGCTGTCTACAAGAGACCCACGTAAGACCTAGGGACACAAACAGACTGAAAGTGAGGGGATGGAAAAAGATATTCCATGCAAATGGAAATCAAAGAAAGCTGCAGTAGCAATACTCATATCAGATAAAATAGACTTTAAAATAAAGAATGTTACAAGAGACAAGGAAGGACACTACATGATGATCAAGGGTTCAATGCAAGAAGAAGATATAACAATTATAAATATATATGCACCCAACACAGAAGCACCTAAATACATAAGGCAACTGCTAACAGCTATAAAAGAGGAAATCGACAGTAACACAATAATAATGGGGGACTTTAACACCTCACTTACGCCAATGGACAGATCATCCAAAATGAAAATACATAAGGAAACAGAAGATTTAAATGACACAATACACCAGATAGATTTAATTGATATTTATAGGACATTCCATCCAAAAACAGCAGATTACACTTTCTTCTCAAGTGCACATGGAACATTCTACCGGATAGATCACATCTTGGGTCACAAATCAAGCCTCAGTAAATTTAAGAAAATTGAAATCATATCAAGCATCTTTTCTGATCACAATGCTATGAGATTAGAAATGAATTACAGGGAAAAAAACGTAAAAAACACAAACACATGGAGGCTAAACAATACACTACTAAATAACCAAGAGATCATGAAGAAATGAAAGAGGAAATCAAAAAATACCTAGAGACAAATGACAATGAAAACATGATGATCCAAAACCTATGGGATGCAGCAAAAGCAGTTCTAAGAGGGAAGTTTATAGCTATACAAGCCTACTTCAAGAAACAAGAAAAATCTCAAGTAAACAATCTAACCTTACACCTAAAGGAACTAGAGACAGAAGAACAAACAAAACCCAAAGTTAGCAGAAGGAAAGAAATCATAAAGATCAGAGCAGAAAAAATGAAATAGGAACAAAGAAAACAATAGCAAAGATCAATAAAACTAAATGCTAGTTCTTTGAGGAGATAAACAAAATTGATAAACCATTAGCCAGACTCACCAAGAAAAAGAGGGAGAGGACTCAAATCAATAAAATTAGATATGAAAAAGGAGAAGTTAGAACAGACACCTCAGAAATACAAAGCATCCTAAGAGACTACTACAAGCAACTCTATGCCAATAAAATGGACAACCTGGAAGAAATGGACAAATTCTTAGAAAGGTATAACCTTCCAAGACTGAACCAGGAAGAAATAGAAAATATGAACAGACCAATCACAAGTAATGAAATTGAAACTGTGATTAAAAATCATCCAGCAAACAAAAGTCTAGGACCATATGGCTTCACAGGGGAATTCTATCAAACATTTAGAAAAGAGCTAACACCCATCTTTCTCAAACTCTTCCAAAAAACTGCAGAGGAAGGAACACTCCCAAACTCATTCTATGAGGCCACCATCACCCTGATACCAAAACCAGACAAAGATACTAAATAAAAGAAAATTACAGACCAATATTACTGATGGATATAGATGCAAAAATCCTCAAGAAATACTAGCAAACAGAATCCAACAACACATTAAAAGGATCACACACCATGATCAAGTGGGATTTAACCCAGGGATGCAAGGATTCTTCAACATACGCAAATCAATCAGTGTGATACACCATATTAACAAATTGAAGAATAAAAACCATATGATCATCTCAATAGATGCAGAAAAAGCTTTTGACAAAATTCAACACCCATTTATGATAAAAACTCTCCATAAAGTGGGTATAGAGGGAACCTACCTCAACATAATAAAGGCCATATATGACAAACCCACAGCAAACATCATTCTCAATGGTGAAAAACTGAAAGCATTTCCTCTAAGATCAGGAACAAGACAAGGATGTCCACTCTCACCACTATTATTCAACATAGCTTTGGAAGTCCTAGCCACGGCAATCAGAGAAGAAAAAGAAATAAAAGGAATACAAATTGGAAAAGAAGAAGTAAAACTGTCACTGTTTGCAGATGACATGATACTATACATAGAGAATCCTAAAAATGCCACCAGAAGACTACTAGAGCTAATCAGTGAATTTGGTAAAGTTGCAGGATACAAAATTAATGCACAGAAATCTCTTGCATTCCTATACAGTAATGATGAAAAATCTGAAAGAGAAATTATGGAAACACTCCCATTTACCACTGGAACAAAAAGAATAAAATACCTAGGAATAAACCTACCTGGGGAAAAAAAAAAAAACCTATGTAGGGAAACAAAAGACCTGTATGCAGAAAACTATAAGACAATGATGAGAGAAATTAAAGATGATACCAACAGATGGAGAGATATACCATGTTCTTGGATTGGAAGAATCAATATTGTGAAAATGACTATACTGCCCAATGCAATCTACAGATTCAATGCAATCCCTATCAAATTACCAATGGCATTTTTTATGGAACTAGAACAAATCATCTTAAAATTTGTATGGAGACACAAAAGACCCCGAATAGCCAAAGCAGTCTTGAGGGGAAAAAAAACAGAGCTGGAGGAATCAGACTCCCTGACTTCAGTCTACATTACAAAGCTACAGTAATCAAGACAATATGGTACTGGCACACAAACAGAAACATAGATCATTGGAACAAGATAGAAAGCCCAGAGATAAACCCACGCACCTATGGTCAACTAATCTATGACAGAGGAGGCAAAGATATACAGTGGAGAAAAGACAGTCTTTCAATAAGTGGTGCTGGGAAAACTGGACAGCTACACGTAAAAGAATGAACTTAGAACACTCCTTAACACCATACACAAAAATAAACTCAAAATGCATTCGAGACCTAAATGTAAGACCAGACACTATAAAACTCTTAGAGGAAAACATAGGAAGAATGCTCTTTGACATAAATCACTGCAAGATCTTTTTTGATCCACCTCCTAGAGTAATGGAAATAAAAAGAAAAATAAACAAACGGGACCTAATGAAACGTCAAAGCTTTTGCACAGCAAAGGAAACCAAAAACAAGACGAAAAGACAACCCTCAGAATGGGAGAAAATATTCGCACACGAATCAACGGACAAAGGATTAATCTCCAAAATATATAAACAGCTCCTGCAGCTCAATATTAAAGAAACAAACAACCCAATCCAAAAATGCGCAGAAGATCTAACTAGACATTTCTCCAAAGATGACATACAGATGGCCAAGAAGCACATGAAAAGCTGTTCAACATCACTAATTATTAGAGAAATGCAAATCAAAACTACAATGAGGTATCACCTCACACCCGTTAGAATGGGCATCATCAGAAAATGTACAAACAACAAATGCTGGAGAGGGTGTGGAGAAAAGGGAACCCTCTTGCACTGTTGGTGGGAATGTAAATTGATACAGCCACTATGGAGAACAGTATGGAGGTTCCTTAAAAAACTAAAAACAGAATTACCATATGATCCAGCAATCCCACTACTGGGCATATACCCAGAGAAAACCATAATTCAAAAAGACATATACACCCCAATGTTCACTGCAACACTATTTACAATAGCCAGGTCATGGAAGCAACCTAAATGCCCATCGACAGACAAATGGATAAAGAAGTTGTGGTAGGGCTTCCCTGGTGGTGCAGTGGTTGAGAGTCCACCTGCCGATGCAGGGGACGCGGGTTCGTGCCCCGGTCCGGGAAGATCCCACATGCCGCGGAGCGGCTGGGCCCGTGAGCCATGGTCACTGAGCCTGTGCGTCTGGAGCCTGTGCTCCGCAACGGGAGAGGCCACAACAGTGAGAGGCCCACGTACCGCAAAAAAAAAAAAAGTTGTGGTACATATATACAATGGAATACTACTCAGCCATATAAAGGAACGAAACTGGGTCTTTTTTTTTTTTTTTTTTTTTTTTGGTACGTGGGCATCTCACTGTTGTGGCCTCTCCTGTTGCAGAGCACAGACTCTGGACGCACAGGCTCAGCGACCATGGCTCACGGGCCCAGCCACTCCGCTCATGTGGGATCTTCCCAGACCGGGGCACGAACCCGTGTCCCGTGCATCAGCAGGCAGACTCTCAACCACTGCGCCACCTGGGAAGCCCATGGGTCATTTTTTGAGATGTGGATGGATCTGAAGACTGTCATACAGAGTGAAGTAAGTCAGAAAGAGAAAAACAAATATCATATATTAACGCATGTATATGGAACCTAGAAAAATGGTACTGATGAACCAGTTTGCAGGGCAGAAGCTGAGACACAGATGTAGAGGAGAAACGTGTGGACACCAAGGGGGGAAAACCGCAGTGGGGTGGGGATGGTGGGGTGCTGAATTGGGCAATTGGGATTGACATGTATACACTGATGTGTATGAAATTGATGACTAATAAGAACCTGCAGTATAAAAAAACAAACAAACAAACAAAAGAAAACAACTAAACTTTTTTTGGGTTATTTGTATGGAAATATGTTAATATAAATGTTTCAGACATTACATGAAATTTCTAAAAATCTTATATGTTCTGGTATAATGTTATAAGTCATAATTCTAGTTATTACTTTAAAATGTATATCTCAGAAATAACTAAATTTCCTTGTTAATTGCATTATTATGAACTTTCATCAAATCTTTAACCGTGGTCATTTTTAAGTCTTTTGTCATTTACAGACGGTTCTGGGTGTACTCTGATGCTTTCACAAAAATGTTCCTATAAAAGGGTTTCATCTTCAAGGAATTCATGGAAAAGACTCTGACAAGTACAGGTTTCTGGTAACTGACTATACTGCTGAACTGAATGAATAAGCATTTTCAGAACTCTAATGGAAAACTGATGAACTCATAAAAGTGCTAACAAAAGATCAAGATGAAAAAAAATTAATTACATGCAACTGAGTGAACTGATGAGGATGATTATAATTTTTGTGAGTTTCTGTTTGAATAAAAAAAAAATCCCACAAGGACTCAGAGGCAAAAAATACACAAATCAATTTTCACTGCAAAGTAAAGGAGCTGTTACAATGGAGGATTACTGGACTGAATGTCAATATTATGACATTGTATGAGTGTGTTTCGTGTTTGGTAATTGCAATCACTGTTGCTTTTGCTGTGGTCATCCATTTACAATGCTTGCTGTCAGTTTATTTATCTCTTGTAAAAATAAAATACAGTGTGTGTGGAAAAAAAATCCATTATGAAGAGAATGGTCTCATACCATACACAAAAATAGACTCAAAATGGCTTACATACTTAACTATAAGACATGACACCATTAAACTCCTAGAAGAGAACATAGGCAAAACATTCTCTGACATAAATCATACCAATGTTTTCTTAGGTCAGTCTCCCAAGGCAATAGAAATAAAAGCAAAAATAAACAAATGGGACCTAATCAAACTTACAGGCTTCTGCACAGCAAAGGAAACCATAAACAAAATAAGAAGACAACCTATGGACTGGGAGAAAATATTTGCAAATGATGCAACTGACAAGGGATTAATCTCCAAAATTCACAAACAGCTCGTGTGGCTCAATATCAGAAAAAACAAATAACCCCATCTAAAGATAGGCAGAAGATATATATAGACATTTCCCAAAGAAGACATACTGATGGCCAACAGGAACGTGAAAAGATACTCAGCATTACTAATTATTAGAGAAATGCAAATCAAAACTGCAAGATACCACCTCACACCAGTCAGAATGGCCATTATTAAAAAGTCTACAAATAACAAATGTTAGAGAGGGTGTGGAGAAAAGGGAACCCTCCTGTACTGCTGGTGGGAATGTAAATTGGTGCAGCCACTATGGAAAACAGTATGGCGTTTCCTCAAAAAACTGAAAATAGAGTTGCCATATGATACAGCAATCCCACTCCTAGGCATATATCCAGACAAAACTATAATTCAAAAAGACACATGCACCCTTATATTCATAACAGCACTATTCACAATAGTCAAGACATGGAAACAATCTAGATGTCCATCGACAGAAGAATGGATAAAGAAGATGTGGTACATGTATACAATGGAATACTACTCGGCCATAAAAAAGAACAAAATAATTTGTGGCATTTGCCCATTTGTGGCAACATGGATGGACCTAGAGATTATCATATTAAGTGAAATAAGTCAAAAAGAGAAAGACAAATACCATATGATATCACTTACATGTGGAATCTAAAATGTAATAGAAATGAACTTATCTATGAAACAGAAGCAGACTCAACCAGATAGAGTGGTTGCCAAGCAGAGGGGGAAGGGATGGAGTGGAATTTGGGGTTAGCAGATGCAAACTACTATATATAGAATGGATAAATAACAAGGTCCTACTGTATAGTACAGGGAACTATATTCAATATCCTGTGATAAACTATAATGGAAAAGAATATTAAAAAAGAATATATATATATATGTATAACTGAATCACTTTGCCATACAGCAGAAATTAACACAACATTGTAAATTAACTATATGCTTCAATTTAAAAAAATAAAAATCCATTACGAGTGCAAGATATACCAATAGATTTTAATGCAACAGAGTATAAACAGCTCATCAAAATGGTTTTAGGCTCCACATTGCAACTAACCTTTAAGAAACTACCACTTGTTAAGTTCTAGTGCAGTACCAAAAAATACCTACAATTACCTGAAAAGGCTATTAAGATACTCCTCTCTTTTCCAACTATGTTATCTGTGTGAGGCCAGAATTTCTTCATATATTTCAACAAAAACAATATATTGCAAATTAATTGAAAGTAGAAGAAAATGAGAATCCAGCTGTCTACTAATAAGCAAGACATTAGACATGTAAAACAATCATTATTCTCACTAAATTTTTTTATTCTATAAATATACTTACTTTTAATAAAACGACATATATTAACATGTCATGGGTTTAGTATTGTGAGTTGAAATGAATAAATAAAGATTTAAACCTCTGCTTTAATATTTACCCACAAACAAAAGCACTTTAGGGTCCTCAATAATTTTTAAGAATATGAAGCAGTTGAGTCCAAAAAATTTTGAGAATCACTAATCGAGAAAAGAGAACTCACTTATTTCTTTATATCCATTAATGCTACAAATAGTATTAATGATAAAACACATCCTCTAACATAGTTTTTCATTTCTGTGCAAATTTTCTCATGAAAAGACAGCTATCCCTATCTCCCAGTTCCTACAATAACAATTTTATGACCCCAGTCAAAGTAAACCCTAACCCACCTGACAGCGACTCCGAGGTGAAGCAGTAATTACCAGGCACGTTTCCCTCTGCACATTCTTTGAGAGGTTAAAGGCTGGTCTGTCTATGATTAGTGTCAGTAAAACCATGTCCTCTGGCAATATTGACAGGTAACATAAAAGCCTTCTTCTACAGCAAGTGATTTTACCTCAGAGAAAATAATGGGCTCTGAGAAAGGTTTCTTGAAAAGACCCCTGAGTAACACATTTAGACCAGAGTGAATATACTATCTCCCTACAAAATCAAAAATATTTTAAACAGCTCAACAAAGTAAGTTACTTTCTAAAAGTAGAAGAGGGTCTAAATATCTAAGAACCTAAATGTGTAAGTCAAGCAGTTTGAATTTAAAAAATTTTTCATTTCCAAACTTTTCTATCTAATGTTGAAGGTTCTATTAGCAAGTCACTAAATTACTTTTTAAATTAGCTTCATGATCTCATTTTTAAAATAGAAGGATTAACTTTAAAAGTACAGGTAGCTGAACACATTTTTTTAGACAAGAGTTAGGAATATCTTAACTAAAGGGCTTAAGAGGTTTGTGACTAATAAGTAAATACCATATACTTCTCAAATTTCTTTCTCTGGCAGACCAGACAGATGATGATGTAATGAAGCATTGATTCATAAACTGAGTATTACTTCTCAGCTGTCTATAGTCAAATACTTAAAAAGCTGTCATAGTATCACTACATTTTCAAAAGAATAAGTTTCTTCTTTTTTTAAAAAAATAACTTATTTCTAAACATTGGCAAGTGTTAACTGAAATATTTTTCAAATAATTTTCATGCATTTCCAAAGTACACTTTCTAAAACAATTTCATCTCTACTGTCATGCATTTTTAGTGACAACCAACCCCACATTTCTGTCTGCTCTGAAAGTCCTCTAACATGCAGAAATACTGAGAAAACTGGTGCTGGATCTCCACAAAGAGCTCTCCTCAAACAGACCTGCACAAGAACATGCCAGAGTGGCTCTCCTTGTTGTGACCTAGAAGTCTGCAGACAGCAGCACAACCAGAAGTTAACAGATTAAAGTTCACATCAGCACAGTTACCTGATTGATATCTTTGTAGCCAGATGTATATTTCGTGTATCTGACACTAGATAGGATCACTTTTTAACATACCCCTCTTCTATATGACAAAACTATTTTCAGTAATAATAATGAAATAAAATGAATAATGATGGTGGCCAGAAAAAATGCAGACACTGAAAGGTCTCTTGTATTTAACTCCATATGAATAATCACACCGTTTTTTAAGTAAAATAAATGTTAGAGTATAAAAAAGGAAGAAGTACTGGATTCATGAATTTGATTATATTAATTTTTTTAAAAAAGAAACTAACATCTACATATTGGTTTGTTATAGTAATGGATAATATTTGCTAATTTGAGCCTTAACTTCTAAAAATGTCAAGAACCTTGTCAAGGGCTTCCCTGGTGGCGCAGTGGTTGAGAGTCCGCCTGCCGATGCAGGGGACACGGGTTCGTGCCCCGGTCCGGGAAGATCCCACATGCCGCGGAGCGGCTGGGCCTGTGAGCCATGGTCACTGAGCCTGCGCGTCCGGAGCCTGTGTCCGCAACGGGAGAGGCCACAACAATGAGAGGTCCGTATAGCCAGATTTGTCAATCTATCCTTGAATGATTGATGGAAAAACACATTTTATTAATTTTAATTTAGAAATGTTCTTTCAAATAAAGCCAAAGATATACAATATTTTGGGACGGTATTAGATAAAAAGATAAGTCTGCCAGAGATTCATAAAAATTCCTCTTCACATTAAATTCCAAAAAAAGCTTAAGTATCCATGTCCATTTCCTTGAGATCCATTCAAACTGCTTACAAATGCCCCTGGGTTCAAAATTTTTCCACTTCTCAAGTATTTCTTCTGCAAAATCAGAGAAAATGGCTGAATGATAGTGAACACAGATATATGATCCATTGCTTTAGAGCAAATCTCCAGCTCTTGGTGAAAACGGTTGGTATAATTCAACATTGCTATTTTGATTTCTTCAGGCAACGTAAGATCAGCATCTCCTGTTGTTTCTCCCGGCACTCTTCTTCAAATTTTTATTCTTTTTTTTTCTATGTAAATGTCCATTTCCTTACAGTTTGTTTTTGAAAAATGAATAGCCTTCAAAATTTCTGTGCACTTATCTTCAAAGACGAGTTTTAAAAGCTTGGAATTTCACTGTACATTGCTCAAAGCATATATATTTGTATCTGATTAACCTCATCTAAAATTCTACACTAAGGAGAGGGAAAAAAAAAAAAGATAATTCAGACGAGAAAACCCACACTAGCAGAGAACAAAATCTGAGCTGATTCACACATGTCCACATTTGCTTTGGCTCACACAGGACTTCAAAGTTGAGATTAGCTTTTCAAAATTTAGCTTTATGGTGCCCTAGCTTCATAATGAGCATTCCTTTTGTCTAGGAAAGACTTTCTGCAGCTTTTTCCAATGATGAGGTGAGATTAAAAAGAATGAATAAAATTTTTCCAAACTTCCAGAAAATGTCACACATGAAGAAATGTTTCCAAAACAGCAAATTCTGCAAGGTTCAAAGAATGATTTTCAGGAGGCAGAAAAAATATATAGGATTAATCTCTTTGATTTTTGTATGAACTCCACTGTGAATACTGGCCACATACGCAGTACTCCTATAGAGCTGACCACAACAGAGGTTTAGAAAACCTCTAAACCTTTAGAAACAACCTCCTGTTGTTTCAAGATATCTTCTGTGAGTACGGAGGCAGTCTTTCCAGAAATAAAAGAATGACTTCTGTATTTCAATTGTACCACCTTCTCTACAGACCTATATGATTAAGTCACACAGTTGATCTCTGTATGAAGCATCTGGAGTGCTATCAAAAAGATTTCCAAGGTACTTTGGGGTTTTTTAATATCTGCCGCTACTAAAGCATATCACTGATGTCATGTTTTACTTTGATTCTTTAGTTTTAAAACAATTATCAAGTAAAAGAAGAATAAATTTCAACTCTGAAGGTATTAAAATTAGTAAAAGATTTCATATATGAACCCAAATATGCACTTACCAAGCAAAATATTGCATATTAACACATCATAGTTAACACTTTTCTCTGTTTCAAGTTTTTTTAAATAACAAGTTTTTTAGAGCAGTTTAGGGTTCATAGCAAAAGTGAGCGGAAGGTACAAAGATTACCCCCGACCCTACACATGAATATCCACCCCCATCATCAACATCCCCCACCACAGTGGTACATTTGTTACAATCGATGAACCTATATTGACACCTCATAATCACCCTAAGTCCATAGTTTACCTTAGGGTTCACTCACAGTGTTGCACATTCTATGAGTTTGGACAAATGTATAACAGCAAGTATCCATCACTATGGTATTAGAGTCGTTTCACTGTCCTAAAAATCCTCTGTGCTCTGCCTATTCATCGCTCCCTCTTCCTCCCGACCGTCGGCAACTACTGATCTTTTAAATGTCTCCGTAGTTTTGTCTTTTCCAGAATATCACATACTTGGAATCATTTACAGATTGGCTTCTTTCACTTAGTGATATGCATTTAAGGTTCCTCCATGTCTCTTCATGGCTTGATAGCTCATTTCTTTTCAGTGCTGAGTAATATTCTATTGTCTGGATAGACCACAGTTTATTACTTTATCTACTTAAGGACACCTTGGTTGCTTCCAAGTTTGGGCAATTAGAAATAAAGCTGCTATAAACATTGATGTGCAAGTTTTTGTGTGGACATAAGTTTCCAACTTCTTTGGGTAAATACTGAGCAGCTTGATTGCTGGATCATATGGTAAGAGTATGTTTAGTTTTGTAAGAAACTACTAAACTATCTTCCGAAGTGACTGACTGTACCATTGGACACGCCCACCAGCAATGAATGACAGCTGCTGTTGCTCTACATCCTCACCAGCATATGGAATTGTCAGTGTTCCAAAGTCTGTCCATTCTTATAGATGGTAGTGTCATCGCATTGTTGTTTTAATTTGTATTTCCCTGACGACATACGATGTGGGGTATCTTTCCACATGCTTATTTGCTATCTGTATCTCTTCTCTGGTGAGATGTCTGTTAAATGTTTGACCCATTTTTTAATTGGGTTATCTGTTTTCTTATTGTTGAGTTTTAAGAGTTCTTTACGTATTTTGTTTAACAGATGTGTCTCTTGCAAATATTTTCTCCCATCCGTGACTTGTCTTCTCATTCTCTTAACGTTGTCTTTGGCAAAGCAGAAGTCTTTAACTTTAATAAAATCCAGCTTATCAATTATTTCTTTCCATTTAAAATTTTAAACATAAAAATAAGAACTCCAAGAGGTCACAATGAAGTAACTCAAGTTTCTTCTTTTTTATAACTACTGTGCTACTGTTTCTAATCTACTTTTAAATGCAAGAATATGTAATAAGACAGAGACTAGGGACATGAAGTATGCCCAAAACAAGTTTAAACAATTCCAAACTGTTATGAACATACTTTCAAAATGACTGTATGAAGCTAAGTCCCCATGAGCCTGGGGACAACCATATAAAAGTTCTCCAAATTCACTTCCATGTAGAATATAATATTTATTAGAGGGTTAATAATAAAAATATGCTACGTTGAAGCCTACACATATGGTATTAAAACTCAAGTACAATTGCACACATGGGTAAAACAGACCAACAAAAGATTTTGGGGGGAGGAATATTTTATCACTGATGTTGCACAGAATTGCCAGAACATACTACTAATAAAAGACAGGCCACCTGTCGTCTACACACAATGCAACCACTTGCTGCCTACACCCAATGCTAACTGCTCCCATAGCCCACTCTGGGTAAGCCACTGCCTGTAGCCATTTTGGAAATGTTTAACTTTGACAGGGAGAAAGATAAAAGAAAGGTGTACTGAGTTGAGCAGTGTTTCCTCAAAATACATGTCATTCAGAAACTCAGAATGTGACCTTATTTGGAAATACGGTCTTTGAACATGCAGTTAGTTAAGTTAAAATGAGGTCATACCAAATTAGGGTGGGCCCCAATCCAGTGGCTAGTATCCTTATAAGAAAAGCAGAGGGACTTCCCTGGTGGTGCAGTGGTTAAGAATCTGCCTGTCAATGCAGGGGACACAGTGCAATCGCTGGTCCGGGAAGATCCCACTTGCCACGGAGTAACTAAGCCCATGAGCCACAACTACTGAGCCTGCGCTCTAGAGCCCGCGAGTCACAACTACTGAAGCCCGCGTGCCTAGAGCCCGTGCTCCGCAACAAGAGAAGCCACCGTAGTGAGAAGCCCACGCACTACAACGAAGAGTAGCCCCCGCTCACCACAACTAGAGAAAAGCCCACGCTCAGCAACGAAGACCCAATGCAGCCAAATATAAATAAATTAAATTAAATTATCAAAAAGAAGGAATGATTGATTTATTGATCTGAAGGGGTGATAATGAGATACAGCTAACTGAGAAAAAAAAAAGAAAAGAAAAGCAGAGGCACACACAGGGAAAAGGCCATATGACGACAGAGGCAGAGATTGGAGTGATGCACCCACAAGCCAAGAAATGCCAAGGACTAGCAGTAACTACCAGAAGCCAGAGGAGACAAGGAAGGATCCTCCCCTGAAAACTTCAGAAGGAACATGGCCCTACCAAAACCTTGATTTTGGACCTCCAGCCTTCAAAATTGTGAGAAAATAAATTATTTTTATCTTAAGCTACTCATTTGTTATGGCTGTCCTAGGAAACCTGGGAAATACAGAAGGAAACACACTTCACATCTCTGTGGACCCTCAGTATGGATCAAAAGTACAGAAGTGGTCAGAAATACACCTTGATTATTCTGAATTCCATATTTTTTGGCTATGTGCTTTTAAGGTCTTGAGAGAGCCAAGAGTAGCACTTTGAAAGAGGAAGTGGCACTGGGACCTCCCTTTGAAAGAGGAAGTGGCACTGGGACCTCTTTCTGCCCGGTGCATATTGCAAAGATGAAACTGGGAACTCAAGAAACAAAGAACAAAGTGAAGTTTTTAAAAAACAAAACAGTAAAGGAAATCTCCGTTATTTTTCTAATTGTAATAGCTAGGGGCAATCTTTTACCTCTTCTGGCTTGGGAACTGTGCAATATAATTTCTGATTGTGGAATACATATGATTACGTTTTTTTCTTTCCCTACAGTAATTTAATTGGAGAATCTTGATGCCAGGTCAAATATAAACAGCAACTACCTTCTCTTGCTTTCAGCAAAAAGATTTACCTTATATAGGGAATACTTGGAAGAGTCTTACAAAGTAAGTTGTGCTAAAGTGAAATATCAACTAAGTGATTTCCTAGTTTTCCAGAAAGGTAAACCATAACAGTCATTCCAAAATATTTATTATACCTTTAACACACATACTACCTAGGCAATTCAATACAATCAATTAGTAGAATACAAATATTCAAGTAGAGCAGAAAATGGCAAAAACAGTCATGGGGAGGAGTTTCTTTTTTATTCTATTTACCCAGAGTAGCCTCTCCCACTACCATTTAGACACAAAACTTTCTTTTGTGTTAAAAAATCAAGTTGGTTTCCTAAACTGATAAAGCCAACTCTCCCAGACTCACATTCTAAGGTCCCTCTTGAAATAACTTGCTTGACAGACTTGATAATATCCCAACATTTGCTTTTATTTTTTAATTAATTTTTTTTTTTTTTTTTTTTTTGCGGTACGCGGGCCTCTCACTGTTGTGGCCTCTCCCGTTGCGGAGCACAGGCTCCGGACGCGCAGGCTCAGCGGCCATGGCTCACGGGCCCAGCCGCTCTGCGGCATGTGGGATCTTCCCGGACCGGGGCACGAACCCGTATCCCCTGCATCGGCAGGCGGACTCTCAACCACTGTGCCACCAGGGAAGCCCTAATTTATTTATTTTTGAAGTACCCATTAATTATCTCCCCTCATACTTAAACCATTTGCTCCGAAGTTACTCCTTTTAACAACACCAACAAAAATCTCAGTCATCAAGATATTCTTTCCCGTCCAAAAGAAATAGAGTCAGCACTTTCCCTTCCCCACAGCACCTGCATTCTTTTTGTGACCCAGTACATCTCTGCCTGCATGGGCTGCAACCAAAATCTGTAACTTCCCCAAGGCGTTCCGTCGGAGACTGTGCTGTCGTCTTCTGACGTGCCCAGTAAACAAAAGATTAAAACGCATACGTCTAACGTCGATGGAAGACAGGCAAGAAAGATATAAACCTAGCAATATGGATTTCAGTGAGATACTTTAAAAACAGAAATATTTTTGCATAAAGCAAGCCCAGGATAACAATGAAACCATCAGGAAACATGAGCAGTAAAGAGCAGATAGGGAGAGGCCAGTGATGAAGGAAGAATTCCCCTCTGACACAGTACCGAGTGTTAGCGAACATGGGAGCGTGCAGAGTAAAGGTGAAATACAAACACTTTGGAAAACAATTTAGCAACCTCTGTAAAAGCTGAACCCATGCCTACCCTATGATCCAGCAATCCCACTCCAGCAGGAATGCTGTTGGGGGCATATGTGCTCCGAGTGTCATACGATAAAGTTCATAGCAGCATTATCCGGGAAAGCCAAAACTGGAAACTACCCAAATTCAACAGCAGAATGTGTAATACAATGAAATAGTACAAAGCAATGTAAGTAAACAAACTGCAGCTACACACCACAACATATCTAAATGTCACAGATATAATGTTGAGCCAAGTTAGCCAGTCATAAAAGAATATAAACTATGTGGTTCTATGTACATAACATTTAAAAACAGGCAAAAAATAGAATATAGTGTTATAAGTCAGGACAGTGGATCTTCGGGAAGGAAAGGGGGCAGTGATTGGGGAAGCTCGCACAGAGTGGGGAAGCTCTGAGGTGCTAGTAATGTTCCTGTTTCTGGATCAGGATGACAGTCACGTGAGTTCATTTTCTGATCATTCGTTAAGTGTTCCATTTATGTTCTGGTTTTTTTCTCTTGTGTGTTATACTACACAATAAATAAATAAAAAGAAACCCCAGTCTGACACATTCCCACTAACCAAAGGCTGGAAAGAAATCAAACTGAGAGATTCCCGCCAGGAAACAGATACTGACGGCACATAGCAGTCGAATTTCTTGCTTGCTGAAACACTGGCAGGTCTGAAAACATTAAGAAATTCGGGACTGCCAAGAAACTGAATTCCCTGGAAGACCTACCCTGGATGGAAACAAAGGTGAATTAGGTATCAGCTCTCTTACCAAATTTGGCAATAACCTATACTTTTAATCTAAATTTCAAAAGCAAACATTGATTCCTGAAACTTGCAAAACAGCTCAAATTTTTGAAGCATCCTGGTTTCCTCTTTTGAGCAATCATGGAAGTGCAGGGAGGCACAAGAGATCATTCAATCCAACCTCTACCATCCCAGTCAAGTGGACAAATAGACAAACACTCTTTAGAGTTCCCACTGCCAATGAATTCTGAGATGTTCCTCAGTTACCTGTTCTAGAATAAACAACCTCGACTAGGGCATAGCCTCTCCTGAGAGTAACCTTGATCTTATATGCTCCACTTCAAGCTCTCGTCCTGCCCCACACCTAAATGAAAAAATACCATAGGGCTTCCCTGGTGGCGCAGTGGTTGAGAGTCCGCCTGCCGATGCTAGGGGATGCAGGTTCGTGCCCCGGTCCGGGAAGATCCCACATGCCGCAGAGCGGCTGGGCCCGTGAGCCATGGCGGCTGAGCCTGCGCGTCTGGAGCCCGTGCTCCGCAACGGGAGAAGTCACAACAGTGAGAGGCCCGCATACCGCAAAAAAAAAAAAAAACACAGTAGGAGAATATTTATAAATAAAATAATGTGCAAAGTCTGGTCCGTTAAAAAATATAAATATACACATACCAGAAGCTTTTGAATGAATATAACTATTACTACTAATTATCTCTGAGTGGTGGGGTTGCAGAAGCTTTGTTGGTTTCTTCTTTTCCTACAAAGATCTGTATTGCTATTTTAACAAGAAATATACTTTTTTTTCACAAATATCTTAAAGTATTTGCTTACCTTAGCTGATTTTTCAAAACTTAAGCCTCCATCCAGCTTAAAAAGAACTGTCATGTTGTACCCAGTCTGGTTTCCATGTCCATGAGGCCACCAAGTTTCTATAGTAACACTCTTTAAAAAAATAATATATCAGTCTAAGTAATCTGTGGCATATTTTCAGCAAAATAATATAGTAATTCAGAGCATCACATCAATTTCTCATAGACGAGCACAGAGCAATATAAATCTCTCTCCTTGTATTATGCCAAATTATACCAATCCATAGATAATATTTAAAAATCAACATGATAGGAGTTTAGCATGGATTAATATACCAGAAGGGAAGGGAAATAACAAAATAACATGGGCATTCAGAAAAACAGCTCTTCCCATTGCAACACTCAGCTAACATGCATTCTACATTCTTAACATTTAGAATTGGACTTTGAGGTTAACTCTTCTTTCAAGCCCAGAACTAGAAAAGCGTTTTGAGTTCTTACTTTATCTGAACAGTTACTGAATGCTGATTTGCTCTATCCTTTTCAGCTCACAATTGTCAATTAGAGGAATAAGAAAAGGTAAAATCCAGTTCACTCCTACTTACGAAAGATCATAAGTTTAGAATTAGAATTCTGTATGTAGAATAAGTACCAATATTCAAAATAGTTTACAAATACCAAAAATAATCACAGCATTGAAGTATGATGCTTAGAATGTATTTTGGATTTAGGATACTCCAAATACTGCAAAAAAGTTAAAATATAACACACCTGACTTTTTGAGAGGAGAGGATGCCAAATTAATCATGTAACCTCCGTTTTCTTAATCTTAAAATTTGGGAAAATCATTCCTTAGCTTGCACACACACAAAATGTATAACCGATTAAAAGTAAAGAAAAAAATGGAAAAAGTACACTTTTCTTTAATACTCAGGTCCTTTTTTCTAAGCATTTCTTTTGAACAACACTGCTTTTCATCTTAGTGCTTCTCGGGAAGTACCATCATTCACCTTGTCAATTTTCACAAAGAGTTTAACAATCCTTTCCCCATGCTGAAGTTCAACGCTGTTTGTCTGTTGTATTTTTAATTCAGGGATGGCTATAATCGCTTGACCCAAAACTGGCTTTGAACTGATAACATCAAAAGAAGACTCTATTTCAAGATTCCACTCCTGGATATTATTATCTAAGGTACAAAGAGAAAAAGAAAAAATACATATATATTATGTAGGATTCACTGAAAAAAAGGCCAATGCAGCTTCTAAACTATAAGTGCTCCACAAATGCAATCCTGATCAAAAGTTCAGTGAAAATTCTCTTTTAATGTTTAGAGTTTAATCCTTAATTCCGAAGAAGAATAACCAAAATTATATTTTTATATATACTTCTACTCTAAAAATGTTACAATCATAAGTCACAAAAACTTTATAAATACGGCACAAATAGAAAATTACAAATGAAAAGATAACATAAATCTTCCAAGATTTATCAGTCTTGATTTATCAAACATACTTGCTTGTTCCTTTTTATAAAGTAAAAATACTGAGGGTTTTTAAGCCATATAATAAGTTAGAAACTTAGGTGTATTCAAATTAATCCAATGTGGAAAAAATAAAGATGCATTTTAAATGTAATTATTTATCCAATAAATGTATACTGAGAACCATCTAAGTGCCATGTTCTTTGCTAAGTGATGGAACTTAAACAGTCACCAGGGTAAATAAACATGGCCCCTGCCCTCATGAGCTAAGGGTCTAATGGGATGTGGACAAGTACAAACGTGTGATAATACTAGGATAGGAGAATTAAAGGTTGTTTAGAAAAATATTCATATTCCCTTTACCACATTTTTATTGTTCTTATTGTTCTATAAGGTAAATTCCACTACTATCATCATTTTATAAATGAGAAAACTGAGACAGAGAAATTAAGTAACTTGCCCAAGATCACACAGCTAGTAAGTGGCAGATGTGAACCAAGACAGTCTAAAACTAGAGACCTCGAAAACATTTAACCTCTAAATTCTGCCAACTCAATCCACATAATTTCCCCCAAACCACATCTTAGTGGTGCTCAGGAGTTTTACAGTGGGCAGAGGATCTTATTATATAGGAGAACATTTAACAATGTCAAGCTATGCTAGACATCAAATATGTCCTTTGGCTGAGTCTTTGACCAAAACAGCACAGATTCACAAAACTGGTGAACTAGAAGTATGCTGACAGATCACCTGGTCTACTTTCTGATGTGTTTGATTCCCTCTAGACCACAGGCTAGCAAACTATGGTCCTTGGGCCAAATCTGGACCACCTCCTATTTTTATAAATAAAATTTTATTGGAACACAGCTGCTATGGACTGAATTGTATCATTCCCCCCAAAATTCATATGTTGAAGCCCTAACCCCTAATGTGATTCTATCTGGAGAGAGGGTTTTTTTAGGAGGTAATTAGGTTAAATGAGTTCATAAGGGTGGGGTCCTATTCTGATAGGACAGTAGCCTTATAAGAAGAGGAAGACATCCATTTCTTTCTTTCTCTCTCTCTCTCCCCGCACACCCCCTCAGCCCCCAACCACGTGAGAACACAACTAGGAAGTTGGCCATCTACAAGCCAGGAAGCAGGCCCTCAACACAAAGCAAATCAGCCGGCACCTTCATCTTGGACTTCCCAGCTTCCAGCACTGTAAGAAGTCAATTTCTGTGGCTGAAGCCGACCAGTCTTTGGTATTTCGTCATGGCAGCCCAGCAGGCCAGACAGCAGCCATGCCCACATTTTACGTATTGTCTTCAGTCGCCTTCATGCTACAAAGGCAGAGTTGAGTAACTGCAACAAAGGCCATATGGCCCCAAAAGCGAAAATGCTCACTAGCTGACCCTTTACAGAAAAAGTTTGCTGATCTCTACCTTAATATATTTCCCCTGAAAGGCCATTCTAATCTGTCTTTAATATCTTTAATATAATGACAAAAACCTCTGCCTCCCTTTCTGCTAGCCTTGACTATTGGAAAGTCGTCCTCTACACTGATGTGAAATCCACTTTTCTTTCATTTCCACCTAGAGATTTTAGTTCTGCCCTCTAGGCCTCTCCTACCAACCAATAACCACCAAGTTCAAGCACGCTCCCTGGGACTTCCCTGGCGGTCCAGTGGTTAAGATTCCACCTTCCAATGCAGGTGGTACGGGTTTGATCCCTGGTCAGGGAACTAAGATCCCACATGCCGTGCAGCATAGCCAAAATTTTTTTTAAAAAGGCAGGCTCCTTGGCCGTTTCCTATCACTTCTTCAGCAGAGAATCAGCTGCTTGTAAGGGCCTCCAGAAGGAAGACAAACAGAGTAATTCCCAAAGGTTACTGGCAAAATTGTCCAGTTTCTATTGCTTCTAACATGGAAGGTTCTAAAGTAAATCGGCACCCCTCTGGAGCTCATCCTGTTAACTCCCTCGGGTGCCACTAAATGAAAACACTAAAGCTGAGGAATTAAAAACCCAACATGAGGATTTACAAGCCTATCGTGTCATTACCAAATACCCTACAACAACATATTCTGCACTCTTTTCTTCTTCCAAATGAAGTACAACCTTCCTTCCAGGAGGAGAATTCCATGGAGAATTTCAGTAGTTTAGGTTCACAGAGCATACTGAGAGTCTTAAATAATAATTTTCCTGGTATTACCTGGTCACTTCTTTTCACTGGCTAATTTTAAAATGTATAATCTTATTTCTAGTTAAGGAGAACGCCCCCTTATAAATCAAGATCCATTTCTAGAATGGAGCTTCCCAGCATATCTCTTCCAGCACTAACAAGTTATCCTTTCCTAAAGAATACCTATCACCCCCAGCTCTCCTGAAGTGGAATGCAAGATCATTTCAAAAATGGACAAAGTACCGGGGATGGGATAAGAAAGAAGAAAGTTTACTAAATGACTTAAAATCCCCTCCCAGGTCTCCCTCTCAATGACACCAAGTTTTGCATCCTTCCTCACCCTGACTAATCAACCCTGGGCCCAAACAGGACAGGAACTCCTTATCAAAACAGGGTGGAGAGCAAGCTGATGAGCTCTCTCTACAACTTGAGGCCTTCCCTGGCCTGGAGCCTCAGCGATGTCCTAGCTGATGCCCTGCTCCCTGCAGAAGACACTACAGTCTATAGTTTGTTCCATTTAACCTCAACCAGGTGGGCAACCCAGGGCATGGCAGAGAATGTGGTTCTGGCCATTGACTCATTTTCAGATTCTTCCAAAGCTGATTCAGTGAGGTTTCTTCAAAAACAAACAAACAAATCACCATGAGTCTGACTCGGATGGGAATTTGTAGAAAGGGTAACCAGCCTCACAGCCCAGATGAACGTGTGCTGCTTCTTCATGCAAACAATCTTCAGGACAACTCCAATTTGTGTAGATGTGGCCAATACATTTAACCTTTTCTTCTGTTTTAAATTTATTTGGCTGTGTCGGGTCTTTGTTGCGGCACACGGGATCTTCGTCGCAATGTGCGGGATCTTTTGTTGCGGCATGCGGGGTTCTCTCTAGTTGTGGCATGCAGGCTCTACAGCACGCGGGCTCGGTAGTTGCAGCACAGGGGCTTAGTTGCCCCGTGGCATGTGGGATCCCTACCAGGGATCAAACCCGCATCCCCTGCATTGGAAGGTGGATTCTTAACCACTGGACCACCAGGGAAGTCCCAGTACATTAACTTTTAAAACCTTCTAAAATGTGCCAGCTCCTTTTATAGTCCCATACAGTCCACTTCTTTGTCAAGATGTGGTCAGGATAAAAATTAAAAAAAAACAAAAAACAGCTTTATTTGGTTGTCTAAGAGAAAAAAAAAAGTATAGGAAGACATGGAGGTAGAAAAATAAGAAGACGGATGAATTACATTAATTCAAGTGTGTCCATAACTACAGAAAGAGTTACTCTCAAACTACACCTTAAGCCTTGCTTTAACTGATTGTAATTAAGCCTCAAATATCAGTACCTTCATTTAATCATATATCTAGCTTCAAAAAAAACTGGTTCTTCCACACTTATACCCTCACTAGGCTGTAATGAGTGCTGTAATTTACAAACACAGGGAAAGAACTGTAGAATGTTAGAGGCAAAAGAAACTTGGCCATCTCCTAGTTACTTTGCAGTTGTGGTATTTGAGGCCTTGACTGCAGAACTAGCTCAAAGCTCCCGAGCCAGTGGACAGGACAAGGGCCCAGGTTTCCTAACTCCAGTGCTCTCTACCTTCCACTCATCTCCCACAGAGGCGCCTATCAAAAAGAAAGACACTAGCAGGCACGCACAGATTGAAATTTGCATATGAATAATGAGGAAGACCAAAAGCAAAGGTGCTTTTTGTCCTTCAGAATCCTAAGTCCTAATAGCAAATACGTATAATGTGAAACAAAGCATTTGAAGGGACTGTAACCATAAAATATTAGCCTCTTAATATGAGCGTCTTTCTAAAAAAGAAAAAACACTGAAATCTACAAACATAAAGAATGTGTCTGACCTTCCACTAAATGCATAATTACATGGTGCCACAGTTCCTCCATTTGTCAAAACACTATCTTTGTAACCTAAACTACCTGACAAAGGCATGACAACAGTTATGTGAGCATTTCTGCCAAACAGTGGAAATATATTTCTTGAATAATTACTGTCTGTGAAACTTGACAGGCACTATAAATTATACCCCAATCACAAACAGCAAAGATGTTGAATCTACTTAAAGAAACAAAATATACCCGAAGGTCACAGTTAAGAATACAGGATGGGGCTTCCCTGGTGGCGCAGTGGTTGAGAGTCCGCCTGCCGATGCAGTGGACGCGGGTTTGTGCCCCGGTCCGGGAAGATCCCACATGCCGCGGAGCGGCTGGGCCCGTGAGCCATGGCCGCCGGGCCTGCGCGTCCGGAGCCTGTGCTCCGCAACAGGGGAGGCCACAGCAGTGAGAGGCCCGCGTACCGCAAAAAAAAAAAAGAATACAGGATGGCATTTGGAAGGGCTAAGAACCAGCAGGGACATGCAAGCACACTCAGGTCAGCATGGGATGGATCTGCAAACATTGGTGGACGGCTCATGTAAGATGTAAAAGATGCTTCCTCTCACTGGGGGGCAAGCTATTCAAACATGGCTGCCCTGATTAGCCCTACTGAGCGCCTTCCAGCTCCGCCTCCTACCTGCTCGCTTCATCTTGCATCTTTCATAGGTGATGCAAAGCTGCAATGAAGAGATAGCCTTGTGCATCTGAAGGAACAGCAATGACAACGAGCCACAGAATGCTGAAATTCAAACATAGGATACATCCCCATGCTCCTGCCAGAATTAGAGGACAGACTACAGTAGCTGCTTTTCAAAGAGCTAACAGCTTGCATTAGCCAGAAAAGCAGGCTTATAGTTAGTTACAACAGCTGTTTTCCCCTTCTTTCCCAAGCAGCAAGATCTCCTTGCCTATTCAGCAGGACAAAATCCTCAAAGATGAAATCAAAACAAAACAGACACAAAGCAAAATCCCGCCACCCACCCCCCCCCCCCCCACCAAACAACATAAATTGGTAAGTTCTAGAGAAAAAAAAAATCGACTTACACAACAAGGCAGCTACTCAGAGATCATTCAAGCAACCTACCTACCCATAAATATATTTTCGAGGGTGAATACCATCATTTTATGGGTAATGAAAAAGTGATTCAAAATGAATGTAAGAAAAAAGTGAATGCATGCTTGCATTCAAAAAGGAATGCAATAAACAAGGCACTGAGCAAGACTGACAAATCTTTGCTATGTTGTAATATTATATTCTCTATATTAAGCTGTAAGCAAAGGGCAGCAATGACCTTCAATAAAGGCCACTGTTGGGCAGGCTAGGGTCTAGCTAGGAGCTAGGCCCACTCTTCCAACTCAAAGCCTATGTCTTCAAGAATGAAGAGACGGGGTGCTTTAGGCTAAGGCCGCAAGTAAATGTGGATACGGTCGGGAAGGCAGCATCTCTGAGGAACGGAATTGCCCAAGCACAGGTCAAAGACCCACAGCTCACCTCAGCTCAACAGGAAGATATACATGTTGAAAAACATCTCTATTTTATTTCTTTCTAACTGCGGTAACAGAAGATTAAACAATGCAGTGTTTCATCAGAACATACTTATTATATATTTGGACTTAATATGTCTATGTAACCTTAAGAAAAGTTCATAAAACTAGACAACCATCCCTCCCTAACAAATTTTAGGGCCTAATATGAACAATTTACATCAGATTACAAATATGAAAGACTTAGCATGGAGATGATCAATAAATGAATATATGTCTAGCTCTCTCTCACACACACACACACACACAGACATTCAAATAAATATTTTCTAATGACGTTTTAGAGAAAGTCACATCAATAAGTTGGTATCTCTCAAAACCCAGATAAATGACAAGAGCCTAAGAGATAATGAGAGTAACTCTTGTTTCCCTTTGACCTCAGTATTTTTTCCAAATATAAATTTGCTTTTATTACCTTAAATATTAAGAATATGTGAAAATCATTTAGGAAGCTGAGGTTAGGGCAAAATCAAACAAATGACCAAAGGATATTCAAAAGTATAAAAGTTTAGAAACCACTATGCTAAGGATTAAGAATGCAGAAAAGAAAAAAAAAATATATATATATATATATACACATAAAGCAAATTAATTCACAAAAATTTCAAGTTAGTTTTTAAAAGTCTAACAGCCTTTTTTCTGTCATATTTTATACAATTAAACTGGGGAACTATGGTTGGTCATTTGGTCCTTAGGGTTAAACTCACTAATTTTAAATTAAGAAATAAATTAAACATTTGGAAAAGCAAAAAGGTTATTTTCTTCTAGCCTCAATAGGCAGAAAGCAGAAAGTGCTACAAAGTCAAAGTAGTTTAGCCTTTCATAATAAGCTGGCTGAAATTACTAGATACTAGATTAGTTTAACTGCTTTCTTCCCTTATTATAGAGACAATATAGGCTCAATATAAAAATTTAGAAGAATAAAATACAAACTATCTGTAGTACTATTATACAGAGATTAGCCACTGCTTGCATTAGCTTTGACTAACCTCATTTCACACTTAAATTTTAAAAATGAATACAGTATTTGATTTTAAATAAAAATTACATGTATCTACTTTTGATTATGAACTAATCCTTTTAAAAAATGTTTAGTAACTCTCAATGCCTGCCTCAAACTGTGTACCAAATAAATGCAAAAAGTATCCAGAATATATTAGTTTATTCTCTATTATTTTCAACTTCTAAGTTTCTATTGATTTCAGTAATGATTGCTATCTTCCAAATACAAACTGAAAAAAAAAATTCTGAAAAAATCCTAAAGGAAGTTCCTCTCCTAATGCTTTCATAAGTTTATGCTTCAATTTTCTCTATTACATCAAGTAACCAAACTGAAATCTATAAAATTAATCAAAAATATAAGAATTACTGCTTAATATGCACAGGACACATCTTCTGAACAGGAAAGATATTCTTCCCTATGTTAAGTACAAAATATATTGTAGTCATAAAACATCAAAAATGTAGTTGATATGGATAACTGATTACACCGAGTCTAAATTAAATTTTAAGCATCACTTAAATTGATTTAATTCAAATAAAATTCGCTCAGTCACTAATGGTGAATAAACTGAACCCTAATGACTCATACTCAGGAAGAAATGTTTAGCTTCATATTCAAAATTTTAAATTAAACTAGAGCAGTGTTATTCAAATTTTTTCAGATATCAGGATACCTGGAACTCACAGCACTTTTTGCTAACCACCTAAAACACTGATTAAACTTCAAAACTATTAAATAAATAACTTTTGGCAAAACCAGACCCCTTCTTACAGTAGGTTTTATTATATACACCTGAGAAAAATTACGGGTGGGGATGGGGAGGAGTGAACCATTATGTATGTGATTTCATAGCAAGGCTCAATTCGGGTTGAGCCTCTGAAGAAAAGTTTGAGAAACACTAAACTAGAAAGCTCTAAACAGCCACATTTATATGTGCAAGTTACATTAGATCTTCCAATGCCTTTTAAGCATTTAAAAATGCCAGCAGCGGGCTTCCCTGGTGGCGCAGTGGTTGAGAATCTGCCTGCCAATGCAGGGGACACGGGTTCGAGCCCTGGTCTGGGAAGATCTCACATGCCGCGGAGCAACTAGGCCCGTGAGCCACACGACTGAGCCTGCGCGTCTGGAGCCTGTGCTCCGCAACAAGAGAGGCCGCGATAGTAAGAGGCACAGGCACCGCGATGAAGAGTGGCCCCTGCTTGCCGCAGCTAGAGAAAGCCCTCGCACAGAAACGAAGACCCAACACAGCCAAAAATAAATAAATAAATTTATATAAAAAAAAAAATGCCAGCAGCACCTAGTAACTTCCTCAATTATCAACCGTCTCTGATATGCTTTTGTCTTCTGCCTTTAGAAAACACAGATCTGGCTCTATCGAAGAGCAATCTAGGGTCACCAGGGCCCTAAAGACAACAGAACTCTTGTATGGACACACCACATACTTGCTTACAGACTTCATCTAGTTAGGCCTGCAAGGAACTGGACTGAGCATCATGAGTTATCATTTAAAATCCCATTTGCCTCCACCTTTGCCCTGATTTCCCTAACTTCTCAAATCCTTTGATCTCTGGTTTTCTGAACTACTGGGGCTGCCATCCCAAAGACTATGACACAATCTAGTTTGGCTTGATAATTGTTTATATCTCCCCTCCCCACCTCAACCAACTTGCAGGGATGAGTAAACACATTATACTTCTTTTCTATGCCAAATACACACAGTGCTGGGCAAAGAACTCAACAAATATTTGACCAGTTTTTAACCAATTCATTGACATCTGTGAGATTTCTGAGGTTTTCTTTAATGCTCCTTTCAACTGAAAAAGTAGTATTCTTTACCTTATAAGAGCTTCTTTAATGCCTTGTCTGTCTTCCAGTTTATTTTCAACTCTTAACAAGGCTGGTATGTCATGGCCTTCAGAGGAGAAAATGTGCAGTGACAGGAAGTCAGCCCAACGATTTAAGCAAACCAAGAACTCAGCACCATGGAGTTTTGAGAGTGACTACAGGGGCAGCAAAAAGGAGTGCAAGCCAGCAGCCCAAATTCTTTTAAGAAACAGCTTGGGAGAACAGAGCTTCCTTCCTTCCCTCCCTTCCTCTTTCCTTTCTTTTCTTTCTTTCATTCCTCCTCTCAGTTTTTATTTTTCAGAATATGTTAAAAGGTAGGTACCCACCTACTTAACTGCTTTATACAGTAAATTTGCATGACAGGGACTTCCTTGGTGGCGCAGTGGTTAAGAATCCGCCTGCCAATGCAGGGGACACGGGTTCATGCCCTGGTCCAGGGAGATCCCACATGCCGCGGAGCAACTAAGCCCGTGCGCCACAACTACTGAAGCCTGCGCGCCTAGAGCCCGTGCTCCGAAACAAGAGAAGCCACGGCAATGAGAAGCCGGCGCACCACAACATAGAGCAGCCCCCGCTTGCCACAACTAGAGAAAGCCCGCGCACAGCAACAAAGACCCAACACAGCCAAAAATAAATAAATTAATTAATTTTTTAAAAATTTTCATGACAAATCAGTTTGTACATATTTTTCACTTTTCTAAATTTAATGTGCCATAATTTTTTTTTTTAAATAAGTCTCTGAAAAGTACAGTTGTCCCTCGGTATCCACAGCAGATTGCTTCCAGGACCTGCTGGAGATACCAAAATCCACTGATGCCCCAAGTCAGCCCTCCACATCCACAGTTCTGAATCGATGGATTCGACAGACCTCGGATCATGTAGTACTGTAGTATTTGTTGAAAAAAATCCACACATAAGTGGACCTGCACAGTTCAAACCCATGTTGTTCAAGGGCCAACTGTATATATATTCAAATTATAAACCCAATTTTTATAACATAGAGGAGGCTCAAAAAAGAAAAACAAGAAATCACAGCTCTTAGCTTACCATATATGGGGGTAAATGTGAAGTAGTTCAGATGACAAATATTATAGGCTTCAATTCTAACATCTTTCCAGATGCCCTGGGTAGGAAAGGAAGGCCCCCAGTCCCAACTAAAGGAACACTGTGCCTGCAATTTTAAGGGAAAAAAAGAAGATCGATTCTAATTACCATGAAACTTAAACATTATGAAAACCTTTTTCTTTTAAAATATTATGTACATGTGTACTAGTTTGCTAGGGCTGCCGTAACAAAATACCAAAAACTGGGTGACTTAAACAATAGAAATTAACTTTCGCATAGCTCTGGAGGCTGGGAAGTCCAAGATCAAGGTGTTGGCAGGTTTGGTTTCCTGGGCTTACAGATGGCCACCTTCTCACTGTGCCCTCACATAGCCTTTTGTATACACACACACAAACACACACACACATGCCCCTAGTGTCTCCCTCTGTTGTCCAAATTTCCTCTTATAAAGACATCAACCATACTGGATCAGCAGTAATCTTAACGGTCTCATTTAACTGAATCACCTCTTTAAAGACCTCATCTCCAAATAGAGTGACATTTTGACCTTAGTGAGGGTTAGGACTTTAATATACAAATTTGGGGGGCACAGAATTAAGTCCATAATAGCGTGTGTGTGTCCCATATACAGCATCTAAAATGACCCAAAATGATCCTCTCCTGGTATTCAGGTCCTTGTGTAATCCCCTCCCCTTGAGTACAGATTAGACCTAATGAATCACTTCTAACCAACAGAATACAACAGCAGTGAGAGCACGTCCAAAATTAGGTTATAAAAGAGTGCACCTTCTGTTTTGGGTGCTCTGTCAGCTCTCTCTTGGCCAAGGGGGAAGTCAGCTGCCATGCTGTAAGGCAGCTCTGTAGAGAGGCCCACATGAGTGAGCCTGGAAGCCCATCTGAGGCCTGCCAATAACCAAACCACATGGGTGAGCTGAGGTAGGCCTCATCCAGGCTTAAGGTGACTGCAGCCCTGGTCCACAGCTTGCCAGTAACCTCATGAGTGACCTTGAGCCAGAGGTACCCAGCTAGGCCACACCTGCATTCCTGACTGACAGAAACTGTGATAATAAATGTTGTTTTAAGCTGATAAGTTTTGGTATAATTGTTACACAGCAATAGATAACTAAAAAAATAATCTATCAACCTAGGAAACATAGTTAAATTTGGCAGAAATGTTCTAAGACCATAAAATCTAATTATGTACATTTACTCTTCAAAAGCATATTACACTGAAGCAACACAATAGTTACTCTTTAAATTTCTCCCAAATATCTCTGCACCCACTATTATATTTAAATGTAATAACTATAAAGAATGAAGAAACATATTGAAAGATAAAGATACAACAGTTTAAGAAACTCTAACTAGAGTTTCTTGCCAACTCCTATTTCCTCCAGTATGAATTCAGAAATCCTGGTTTCTGAACTTACAGCCCAAAACCAATCAGTTCAACCGGGGCACAGTTGCAGAAGGCTAGTAATAAGAATCACTCATAAACATGAACCCTACAGTCTGGTGAAAAGTTTGATAAACCCAGGTGGTTTTTTAAAAAAATTGTAAAGGGGGAATTCCCTGGTGGTTCACTGGTTAGGACTCCACGCTTCCACTGCAGGGGGCATGGGTTCAATCCCTGGTCAGGGAATTAAGATCCCTGCAAGCATCGTGGCACAGTCAAAAAAAAAAAAAAAAATTGTAAAGGTACATTATCAGTCACCTATCTTTCTTCTTTTTCCAACGTTATCTAAGTTCTGAAGCACTCCTCAAGAAGGAAACCTAGAAAGACAAGCTCTCTACAAAAATTTTGTAATTTTTGTTTCTTATTTCTTTTTCTTTTTTTTTTTTTGCGGTACGCGGGCCTCTCACTGTTGTGGCCTCTCCCGCTGCGGGGCACAGGCTCCGGATGCACAGGCTCAGCGGCCATGGCTCACAGGCCCAGCCGCTCCGCAGCATGTGGGATGCTCCCGGACCAGGGCATGAACCCACATCCCCTGCATTGGCAGGCGGACCCCCAACCACTGCGCCACCAGGGAAGCCCTGGTTCTTATTTCTAATTTTTAAATCCCACTGAGGGGGCAGGAAAGAGATGCCCAACTTCTGAAATACAACTGGAGTCTTCAAACAAGCATTTCATATGCCCTCATTCCATCCTCAAAGCTAAAGCCCCTCCATTGCGAGACTGGTACCTTGCGAATAAAGTTGACATGGCATTCGCCATCCTGCACACGCGGAGGGCAGTTGGGGGGCACGCTGTAGTGAGTGTGAACTTTACTCCTCTGGTCCGCATATATCACTGGTGACTGGAAATGCACCTCAAGGATGTTTACTGCCTGGACCACACGTGTAATATCAAAGCTCTAAATTAAAGGGAAAGAACAAATGTGAAAGTAGCCTCCTGTGTAAAATTTTAGATAGAGGCAGAATGCATGAAAGATGCATAAAATAATTGACATCTTTAGGTTTAGCCTTTTGGCAGGAGAAAGCGCTTCTCCAAAATAGTATAACTTCGTTGCCTACTTTTAGTTATAACTGATCACATTCTCCTACGCAAACACAGATTTCTAGGTTTTCTCCTGCTATTTTTACTGACAGATGATGGTTCTAGGCAAACAGCGCAAGCAGAGACTATCTTTAGCCCTGGAATGTCTGCTCTGGCTATTCACACATGGCTTTGAATTGCCAAGGATTTCCTAGACACTTCGTGATAACCTGACTCTCCGCTATGCATAGTATGTATTTCTAAGTCATAAGTTATTTTCGTTTTGATAAGTCTACCCTTGAAAGGGAAGGGAGATCAGGATACAATCTCTTAAGGTAACTGTTCCAGAAAGGAAGGAACATTTTCTTTTAAAATGGTTTGTCAACTGTCATTTCCCATGAAACTCTGGATTACCAAATTAACAGAGAAGGGAACAGCATTTGTCAAACATTGCCTATGTGCCAAAAACTAATACTGATCACTTTATATAATTAGCTCATTATATCCTCACAATAGTTCCATAGGGTTTGAGTGTCTTCATCATTCTACAAATAGGGCAACTGAGAGATAAAGTAACTTACCCAGTGCATCCAAGGACCTGTACTTGCCACTCATGATAACAATGAACCCAAATACCTACAAGTGGTTCTTTTTAACCTGATGTCATTATGTACTTACATAGCTTCTGAACATGTTGTCTGTTTCGCCAACAGGAATATTATTGAGCAGGACTACTGTAACTGTATCGACGCCTTCAAAAACCAACTTTACTTTACTCCATTTGCTAAAAAAAGAAGATTTTTAAAACAAGATGTATAGAACATTAACTTAGATAATTAGCCTTTTTTTATTAGTTAAGAATGAAAGGAATAAATATTTCACAGAAAATATACATTGTTAGAAGGGAGTTTGCAATGAAATTTTCAGAAATATTGCTTTAATACATTTTTATGTTGAGTGATCCAGTTTAACTTTCTTCAAAATATTTCAATCACCATAAAATCATGAGCATGACTTCTAATTTCCATGCATTGACTTGTTTCCTAGAACTTCACAAATTCTTATAAGAACCAAGTTAAATAATAGACATAAAACATTGTCACAAACTATTATATTTACTAACACTAAGAGAACGCATTAACCAAGGAACAAGTATCTATGAGTAAACATTATGTGCCCAGCACTCTGCTAAGCCTTACAGGGAACTAAAACAGTCTCTGAATTTAAGGAATCTGCAATCTGATTAGCACTGAAGCCTAAAACACAGGAAACAAAGAGAAAGCTTTCAATCTCTCCTACTTTGTGGTACAGTCTTGTTGGATAGACTACAAGTGCTATCAGAGTTTATGTCATAAGGAAAGACTTCAAGAAGGAGACAAGAGTTTAAAGAAGAACAAAATAAATAAAATGTATACCCATACAATAAAATAGCACTCAGCAATAAAAAGAAATGAAGTACTGGTGAACATGACAACACGGATGAGCTTGAAAACATTATTATGCTAAGTGAAAGAAGCCAGTCACAAAGGACCACATATTATATAATTCCATCTCTTTGAGATTTCCACAAGAAACAAATCCACAGAAATAAAAAATAAATTAGTGGTTGCCTAGGGCTGAGAGAGGGATGGGGGATGGAGGTGCAGGAAGTGGTGCACGATTGGCAACAGTAAGCAGCATTTTCACAGACAAGCAGAGAAAATTAAACTTGATCTGCCAATCGAAAGGAAGACACCGTCATTCTTAAGCAAGAATGTCATGGTAAAATCAAAATTCGGGAAAGATGAATCTTATGTTTCTGCATACAAAAGACTGGAGAATAATAAAGGCCTAGGCAAAGGCGGAAACTTGGAAATGAGGAGGCAGGGGCTGAATCAAGAGAAATGATAGGCAAAAATTAACAGGACTCAGAAACAGACCGAATACAGGGAGATGAAGAAAATATATGATGAGCCAAAAACTCCTTGGGCACAGAAGATTGGGAAGAAGGTATTACAGTAAGAGAAATAACGAGGTTGCTAGAATATAAAGCAAGCTTTCAGTGGGAAAGTCAATTGGTTAAATTTCGGATATGTTGAGTTCAAGGTGAAAGAGGACCCCCTATTAGAGATATTTTAAGTATTATCTGGAAATAAGAGCCTGGAACACAGTAACTCCATGATAGTGAGCACTATTTTCTGGCTTTATTTCTTTTTTAAGAAGCTAGTAAATAATTACCCAAAAAAAGGTCATATTAAAGGGACAAAAGGGTTTTTTGTTTTTAATTTAGCAATAATGGTGGTAGATACAACTGGGTTACATTCTGCTACATAGAACATTACTGAAAACTATACCATGGTTTTCCTCGTGGCCTCACGACATAATCTAAGGCCAATGCCTTAGTTGCAGTGGCTGGTTAACGCTACACCAAACAAAGGATGTATCTCTGATCCTACTTGACAATATTGTAAATATAGACACTCTATGGATTACTGGGAGGGCAGGAAAAGGAAAGGCAGATAAGAGAACTGACTAGGTCGAGGCGACTCCATTATAACCACTGGAAAAATGATTGAATAAGACATAATTTTGTGACTAATGATCAGTGGCACCACCCTCATACACAAATCAAAACATAAATCATATATATTCACTTTTATAGTACAGGCTTTAGTCTGACAATGTTCGGATAGGCAACCTAAAGAAACAAAAGATTATCGCAGACAGAAAAAGAACAAAAGTTCAAATAATAATAATAAATGGATAGATATAAATATAGATAGACACACATAAGTACCTCAGGTCAAAAGGGATTTTAAATTTCTTGATATAGGTCCAGTTATCCAAGGCGATCCATCGGTAGTTAAGGTTATTAAATCTGTAATAAGGATCCTGTTGATAAAAATTATGGTAGGTGATTAAAAATGCAAAAATAATTAATTAAATAAACACGAAATACACTATCAATGATAGCTATTTATTACCTAAAAATTAATGAACTCTTGGCCTAAGAGTGCAAGCATTTCGTATGCCGACACATCCCATCCTCAAAGCTAAAGCTCCATCTGTTTAAGAGCCCATTACCTTTCAAACAAAGTTGCCATGGCGTGAGCATACTAAAAATACTAAAAATAATTTTAAACGGAAAAAAAAAGCCCAACACAATCAAAATACCTGAAATGAAAGAGCTCTGAGATACAACTATTACATAGTTTCATTATGAAAGAACATGTGTGGAGATGAAGATTGGCTTCCTCTGTTAAAACCAAGCACAGAACCTGCAAGGTATCAGCAGAGAATGAACGGCAGCACTTCTTATGGTGCACAGCCATCAGACACTCACCGCCCTCTGGTTCTCACTGTGCGTTTTGCTGCCACTATCCCAGCTGGCCTCAAGAGGAACACTTCTCCTCTACTGCCCAAAGATGAGCAAAACTCCCACTCCTTGGATTTACTCAGCATTTACAAAGTTATTTTTCACTCAGCTTTACTAAGTGAACACAGAAAGGATCTCTGCAGAGAATATACAGGCAGCATAGATACCGTCAAACTTACAGACTTCAGGTTTCCTATATTAGCCTAGACTAGGTCAGCAAACTACAACCCATAGGCCTAATGCAGCTCACTGCCTGTTTTTGTATGGCCAGTGAGCTAAGAATGGACAGGTGTCGATAAAGAAAGTTTTACTGGAGCACAGCCAGGCCCATTCCTTTATAAATTACATACGGCAGTTTTCATGCTACAATAGCAGAGTTGAGTAGACACGACAGAGACCAAATGACCCATGCAGCCTAAAATAGTATCTGGCCCTCTGCCCTAGACAACTGGCCTGCTGGGTGTTCACAGATGCTCTTCCATCTCAGGGTCCAGCCCCAAGTCCTCCCTTCCATAATCCTTACCTCTTTCTTCTCCTACTCATTTTCTACCCTTTACCTCTCAGATGAGGGCTCCCAGGCAGGAGGTGGAACAGAAAATGGTAAGAGAAGTTTCTCAGTTCTAATGTCTGTGAACAACACCACGGCTACATAGAGGGACACAGCACAGGCTCAGAGGGCTTCTCCTTTCCAACTGGGACAGGTCCAAGGGTGATTGCCTCAGGAACTGCAACTCCACGTTGAGAGGGAAAAGCCAACTTTGTCTCAGTTCCACAGAGGTAAGGGCTGGCCACTGGCAACAACCAGCTGAGCACTTGCCCAGAGAACAAATCCGCAAGGGGCGCTATAACACCACGGGGTGCGTATCAAAATGGAGAGAAAGGCATCAGCGAGAAACGGCTCCTGCCTGGAAGAAATAATTTTGATAAGATACGAAGAGGGTGGGGGGACTTCCCTGGTAGCCCAGTGGTTAAGAAGCCACCTGCCAATGCAGGGGACAAGGGTTCGAGCCCTGGTCCGGGAAGATCCCACATGCCGCGAAGCAACTAAGCCCGTGCACCACAACTACTGAGCCCGCGTCACACAACTACTGAAGCCCGCGCACCTAGAGCCCGTGCTCCGCAACAAGAGAAGCCACCGCGATGAGAAGCCCGCGCACCGCAACGAAGAGTAGCCCCCGCTCGCCGCAGCTAGAGAAAGCCTGCGCGCAAAAACGAAGGCCCAACGCAGCCAAAAAAAAAAAAGATACCAAAGGGGCAGTCAGTGGTTGACGAGATTTAATAACAACCAATAGGGCTTCCCTGGTGGCGCAGTGGTTGAGAGTCTGCCTGCCGATGCAGGGGACATGGGTTCGTGCCCCGGTCCGGGAAGATCCCACATGCCGCGGAGCGGCTGGGCCCGTGAGCCATGGCCGCTGAGCCTGCGCGTCCGGAGCCTGTGCTCCGCAACGGGAGAGGCCACAACAGTGAGATGCCCGCGTACCGAAATAATAATAACAACCAATAATCACCAAACTGACTTTTAAGGTCTGGTTAATGGTGAGCTTTTGTTCTGCTAAATGGGGTGTGCCAGGCCCAGCCCACTTGCTTCCTTTTCTTCTCTTCCCCACACGCAGGACTCAGCCTCTCCAATGAACTAATATGGAGTAAATATTTAAGGACACGGGTTTGAAGAGGCACCTAGTTATTAACCTGCCCATGTGTCTCCACCCAGCCCTATTTATAACTCTACACTGTGGACTTAATCCAATATATTTAAAAATATCATGACAAGAAAGGTGTGAAGGCTGATGCAGTTGCAAGACGTTAACCTGCGGAGCCTCAGGGCTGGGTGATGATCAGGCTTGTGGGGCACAAGACTCCTTCCTATCCCCCGGCTCCTTGAAGGAAGCTGCATGTCAAGCTCCAGAGGGTAATCTTCTCAGATAAATTTTTTCTAAACAAACAGAATTTAGAAGTTAAATATTTTCTCTTACTTAAAAGAAGCCAATCTGAAAAGGCTACAGACTGTATGATTCCAACTATATGATGCTCTGGAAAAGGCAAAACTATGGAGACAGTAAAAGGATCAGAGGGTACCAGGGATTAAGGAGGAAAGAAGGATGAATAGGCAGAGAACAAAGGATCTCTAGGGCAGTGAAACTACTCTGAATGATACTATGATGGTGGCTGCATATCATTATACATTTGTCAAAATCCATAGAATGTACAACACTAAGAATGAGCTGTAACATAAACTATGGACTTCTGGTGATAATGATGTGTCACTGTAAGGTTCACTGATGGTAACAAATGTACCACTCTGGTAGGGGGTGTTGATAGCGGGGCAGCTGGGCATGTGTGGAGACATATAGGAACTGTCTGTATTTTCCATTCAATTTTGTTATGAACCTAAAATTGCTCCAAAACAATAAAATTTATTTTAAAAAATTGCTCTAAGGGCAAATGCCTACCTCCCTAAATTAAAAGTTGCAGAGACTCAGATTACATTTATAATAACTACTGCAAATGCTAAGCAACCAACTTAATTTGGTTCCAGAGTGGTCTGATCCCCTTTGCTCATATTAAAATTCTGAGTCCTATTTAAAGCAAATAGGACTACGTTCAGCATTACGTCTGACGACTAAGGACCCATGTAAGTGACTGAGTTCATAAGCAAACCCATGAACCCTAAAGACAGTAACAGTATCACTTGTTGACCATTTACTTTATATCAGCCTCCAAGATAGGCACTCATTCACTCTTATCTTCATAACAAAGATGTGCTGTAAATACCATTCTATAGAGGAAGAAACTAATGCTCCAAAAGGTGCAGTGTCTTTCCTGAGGTCCCATGATGAAGCAGAAGTACATCCAGGCATGAAACAAACTCAGTCCGACACCAAGGTCTACATTTTTTCAACTGTGCTTCAGTGCCTCACGCCATATTTACCTACTTTTCTGTGTGTGTGTGTGTGGTACGCAGGCCTCTCACTGCTGTGGCCACTCCCGTTGCAGAGCACAGGCTCCGGACGCGCAGGCTCAGCGGCCATGGCTCATGGGCCCAGCCACTCCGCGGCATGTGGGATCTTCCTGGACCGGGGCACGAACCCGCGTCCCCTGCATCGGCAGGTGGAGTCTCAACCACTGCGCCACCAGGGAAGCCCCTACCTACACTTTTATACCAGATGATCATTGCATCTCGTACCTACCATTTTTAGTAGTGTATGTGTATATTTACAATATATTTTCTTCTATTTTTAAGTGTATATTTTGAGTGAGAAAAACTTTATAAAGGAGTCTATGCAGTTATTAAAAATTTTTCTAGATCTATATTTATAGACATTTATAGATACAGAGAGATGTTCTATAGATACAGAGAGATGTTCATCATATATTTTAAATGAAGAAGTAGCTTACAAAACCATCTCAGGGACTGACTTCATCTTTATATTATTATATTTGTTTGTATATACTTAGAAAAGTCTGGAAAGATATATATGAAAATTTTTACCTCTGCTTAATAGTATGCTTTTTATTAGCTTTTTCCTTCTTTATATTTCTCTGCATCAATATTTGTACAGTAAGTATTAAGCATTTATTATTCTTTTTAAAAGAATTTTAAAAGAGAATAAGAAAATTCAGTATATAAGAATTTTGTGCATGATAAAAGTAATGTTTTGTATCAGTGGACAACAGAGAAATTGTTCAAATCATTTGATATAGAAAACTGTTTAACCATTTGAAAAAACTCAAATGGATCAAAATTTTAAATACAAAAGAGGAATTATAATAATACTAAAAGGAGGAAATATAGGTAAATATTTATTTAATTGGGAGAGAGGAAATTACTTCCAAAGCATAATACCAAAGACAGAAACAATCATAAAAGAAAAAAAGCTTAAAAGATTTCAACATATAAAACTTTAAAACATGTATATGACAAAATATATCATTAATAAATGGGAAATTTTTGAAAATATATAACAACAGGCCTAACAAATCTATATTTTAAAAGGTGAATAGTCAATAGAAAAATAGATAAAAAACAGGAATAAGTAAGCCCAAATCACCAATAAGCATGAAATAAACATATAAAAGGTGTTTAGGGCTTCCCTGGTGGCGCAGTGGTTGAGAGTCCGCCTGCCGATGCAGGGGACACGGGTTCGTGTCCCGGTCCGGGAAGATCCCACATGCCGCGGAGCGGCTGGGCCCATGAGCCATGGCCGCTGAGCCTGTGCTTCCGGAGCCTGTGCTCCACAACAGGAGAGGCCACAACAGCTAGAGGCCCGCATACCGCCAAAAAAAAAGGCGTTTAACCTCACTAGAAAGTAAATTGTTTCTATTTTTATTTTTTAAAATAATATCCAAATCTAGCACTTAAAACAAGTACTCCAATAAAGTCATGATGGGAGTGTAAAACTGGTACAATTTTTATGGAGAACAACTTAGAAGTACATAGCAAAAGACTAAAAAAATGTATACTCTTTTGAATCAACAATTCCACTTTTAAAAATTTGTCCAACAGAATAAGGATGTACACTAACTAAAATGTAGCTAAAAATATCTTCCCATCATTGCAGAATAAAATCCAAAAGTTATTCCCAATGGCCTACAAGCCCTGCATGATCTGCCCCAGATGGCTACTTTGAAATCATCCACCTGCCCCCCAGGTCACAGGGCTACAGCCACCTGGCCTGCTTACTATTCCTGGAACTCATCAAGCATGTTCCTGCCTCAAGGGCTCTCCCCTCCTCACTGCCATCTTTTCTTCCTTTTTGCTGGGAATTCGCTTCCGCTTAAAACTGAACTCATCAAAAGATCTTTATCAAAATGGCTATCTTTAACCACCTTTTCTAAAATAGAATCTTTCCCAACAAGCCTTCGCTCTCTCTTCCTTTAACGTGCTTTATTTTTCTTCAGTGTACCCGCTGTCACTGTATTATCTATTAATCTGTTTATTGTCTATCTCCTCCACTAGAATGTCTATTGGGACAAAGACTTTGTTTTCTTCACCACTTGATTCCAAGCACCTGGAATAATGCCTGCCACATTGGAGGTACTGAATAAATATTTACGAGATAATTAGGTGAATGACTTCAGCAAGATATGTTTCAAGTTCTCATGTAAACACTGTATTTGGACCAGTGTCTGCTCTAAACTATAAAATATTTCCTAGGTCAACACCAAAAAGGGATGGTATAATAAAGCAGGTAGTATAACATCATATTACTCCATAATGATACTTGATCATTATTGTCAATAGGCCTGGAGTTCCCCAATCCCCAAAAGCTCCCCATCTCTCATCCCACTACCATTTAAGAACTACATCTACCTTTACTGAAACTTAAACTTTTCCTTAGAATTTATTAACAGATTTAACAGACATTGTAAATTGTTTCCACGGGGAAAAGTCAGTTATTTCCTTCTGTGAGCACATCATTCACATTAACGAGTAACCAAACATTGTTTCTTGATACGTAGCCCTACAACGAATGTGAAACAGTAATCTGATTTACTACAGCCACTAATGATTTCCCATTGCCTTACTTTAATCAGGATAATGAGGCAAGGAGAAACCCTGCAAAAGAAACACAGGCATTTTCAAAGCATGGGTAAGTGAAGCCTTGGGGTAACCAAGGTCACCTGTGGTCCATGTCATAAGTAGTTTGTTAACTAAAAATAGTTCAAATACTTAAGTCTGAGGATTCTTTACTTAAAAAATAAACAGACCATGGTCAGTGTCATTTACATTTGCTTCCTTTCTGATACACATTTTTGAAAAAAGGCTAATTGTACCAGATCAGAAATTTTGCATAACCCTAGTTGACTGTCCTGTCATTTAAGTAAACTTCGAATTATATTCCTGACAGTCAACTCCAGTGCTTTAAAAACACATGATTTGTCAATGTGTCACACAGGCTAAGTGTCACACAGTACAGAAGGCTATGTAGTCAGGCCAGGCTGGGTTATAACTCCATTTCTGCCACTCTTAGTTGCTGTGTGATCTTGGGAAAATTATCTAACTTCTCTGGGCTCCATAATTCATTCATCCATAAAATGAAGATAAGAAGACTTACTCTTTAGAGTTGTTATGCGGATTGGGACAATGCATGCAAACCACGTATCAAGTACATCTTGTCCCAAGCAAAGCCATTAAAGATGTGCAGCAGATGGAAGGAAAAAGCAGTGGGAGGTGGCAGTCTGTTTGCAAACCTCTAACCACAGGCGGCCAAACAGGAAAACGTCCTCCACCAGAAGTCTAGAAATTGAAGCATCTATTGGGACACACACATCACATCACATCACACGCCCTGAGAGGAAACAGCATCTTTCTTCATATCCCAATCAGCATTAAAAATTATTTAGCCTGTACGCTAGCACTGACAATCCTACCCTTACACTTGCAGGTCTCATTCTCCTCAGCTTATGTGCTGCTGCATCAATTCCAAATCTGACTCCCTGGTGCCTAAAAGCGAAAATGAAAAACTGAGGCATTAATGAATACAGTTAACCCTTACTAGGCGAAAGACTATTGTCCTCTGCAGTGTTCGGGTAGTTGAAACAATAATCCCCCTCTTTAGGCTTTGTCAGTGACAACACGTCCTTTCTAATCTACGCTTCACTGGAGAACTATGGCAATAACACCCCCAGTAGAACTGTCTGGACCTCCGCTTTCCTGAGTTGCTGCTGTCCCAGCGTGGGCGTGGGTCAGCCTCCATCTAGCCCGGACCCCAGCGGTGATCTTCGCCAAGAGTAGATACATTGCCTCGGCGTCCCCATCCCCACCCCCTCACCACCACCACCCCTAGACCACAAGACGCAAAGGGGAAGTTAGTGCCAAAGGGAGGAGAACAGCCCCGAGCTCGGGGACTGCCAGGCCGTTCCTGGGCCCCTCTCACCACGAGGGGGACGCGGGCGCAGGCTCCCGGCGGGGAGGCCGCACACAGTACCTGGATAAGCCTCTGGTGGAACAAGGCGCTGTGCACGCAACCGGGAACCTCCGCGGGCAACTCCAGCGAGCCGTTCCCGCTGCGGATCCTCCAGCTTCCCCGCAAGCTGACGCTGACCACCATGGCAGCGGAGCCCGCACCGCACAACGCAAGCAGCAGGAGCAGGCGGAGGAGCATGCCGGTGGCCGGTACCTCACCCACCCACGGGGGTAGAAGCCCCGCGCTTCGGAGAGCCGCGGAAGTTACCCTCTGTTCGGGAGGAGCCCGGGCTCTAGCTCTCCCCGCCCCGGGGCCCGCCCCCAGCTCCCGGCCACGCCCCCGCCTCTCGGCCACACCCCCGGGTCAGCTGAGCTGAAAGGACTTCAGCTGCTCCCCAGGCTCCGCAGGCTAGCTGGGAGCGCGGATATCGTGCCAACTGGCCGAAGCTCGGCGCCGCGAGTGTCGGAGCCGCCACCTCGTGCATGGTTCCGGGCTCGGACCGCTGCGGTCTGGGTCCTCCTCGGCTCTTATTCCAGCTGCTCCGGCGTCTGAACGGGAGGCGAGAACCGTGCACGCTAATTGGGACACACCAATATCTGGACGCAAAGTGGCGCACAGCCTCGGGGAGCTCAGGGACAGACAGTAGTGTGCGGAAACTACAGCAAGAGAGGCTCCTCACTGCTTCAGAGAACCGAAAACCAAGACACCCCATCACTTCAGTTCCCCCCAGTTTCCCCACACTCTCATCAGTGCTGCAGGTGTCTGCCCGGCGCGAGTAACGCCCACCTCCGGCAGCTCTGCAGGTTTGTCTTAGAACAGTCTGCCCTTCAAACAATAAATAAGTACTAAAGTACCTAATTCGTACGGTTGTTGTGAGAGCTGAGAAAATCCGTGTACAGTGTGCAACATAAGGCCCGGCCCAGAGAAAACACAGCACTTTGGCCTGATGTTAGTGGACTACGACCTTCTGTTTTATAAAGCTCTGCAGAGGAGGTTCCTGAGATTCCGGAAACCTGCATTAACGCGCAGGCAAATTTAAAATCCTCTGCCGCTCACTAGCTGTGGGACTTGGGCAAGCCACAAACTCTCTAATACCCCCGTTCCCAGAACTCAAAATTGGAGACAGTACTCCTTTTTTGGGTTGTGATAAGCATAAAATGAGTTAACATACTTGGCTGTTCCTAACAATGCCTAGGTACCCAAGAAATACCACAGGTTTATTTCAAGTCTCATAGTGGCGCAGTCTACTTGAGTCCCATTTTTGCAATAGGATGTAACTGCGATCTGGGAAGTTAAGAGGGAATTTCGCATTGCATAAAATAGACTAACGTATGACTGTGTTGATGTTATCTACCTTATTTCTGTATTTAAGCAGAAGTTTTTGAAGAGAAGTCCTCCCCCCATTAAATCCGAGCTTTGTTTTGCCTTAGAATGGCCCTGGAATTGCCTGAATCTGTAGACACTGGACAATATTTTGTTTTTTCAGAGTCAGCATTTTTCACAAGCCTAGCTAGCATCTTGGCTTTAGGGACATTTGGATTATTCAGCCCAAGCCTCTGGCTTTAAAGCTGAGGGAACAGGGTCCAAAGAAGTCAGGTGACTTGCCTGTCAGACAGTGGCAGACAGGACCCAAACTCTCCTTTCCAGGCCCATAGACTCCTTGCAGTAGAGCCCATTGATATTAAGGCGGATAGGCTCTGGCTGGTTCAAAGTTTTCCTCACTCCAGGAGCATTTTACTTTTGATAGGAACAGAGCTCTCAATTCAAATTATATTCCCTGATTCATGGCATTAAATGGCCAGCCCTAGTCTGTTCAAAACTGATAACAAGACTTACGGCAGCAAGAGTGGCAAAGAGTTTTTGTTTGTTTGTTTGTTTTTTCATAAATCCCAGAGATCCCATTAAGTCAAAGGAAAATTCATTCCTGTGAATATGTTTGGATATACTCTGTTGTTCTATTAAGAAATATTTTAGGGAATCTATTTTTTAAAAAAAACAAGAATAGAGACTTATCATTCCTCCTTTCATTCCAAGACACAAGTATGACATCATTTGAATTACTTCACTTTGAAAACATACATTGGTCCAAACCCATAGACTGTACAACACCATGAGTGAACTGTAATATAAGCTACAGACTTTGGGTGATAATGATGGTAGGTTCATCGATGATAACAAATGTACCATAGTGGGGGGATGTTGATAATGGGGGAGTCTGTGCATGTGTTGGGGCAGGGAGTGTATGGGACATCTGTATTTTCTATTCAGTTTTGCTGTTAATCTAAAGTTGTTCCAAAAAATAAAAATTATATATATATATATACACACACACACATATATACATGTATGTATGTATATTCATGGGTCAAAGAAATAAAAGACTTCCAGTTACTGTTTTGTCATGTCAGGAGCTTGCAAGTCATCACTCCATCCTAAAAACAAGTAAAAAGCTGAACAAACTGAAAATCAACAGCTTTTGTTAGATCTGTCAGAGAATTCAGGTGAAAGGGCAAACTGCTGCCCCCCAAATTGGAGAAAAAGACAGGTGGATACAGAGAATCACAACTTAACCAAAGCAGAAACCCATGAGTAGAAAGCTCTGCGAAAACCAGTACTAGGGAAGGAAAATCTAAACTCTAATTTCTGGGACTTCCCTGGCGGCCTAGTGGTTAAGACTCTGCATTTCCACTGCAAGAGGCACAGGTTTGATCCCTGGTTGGGGACCGCATGCTGCAAGGCCAAAAAAAAAACCCCACACAAAATAAAAACAAACAAAAAACCTCTAATTGTTGAGTGGCTGGAGGCTCAGTGTGGACAAATTTGAGAGTTTAAAAACTCCACAGGGGACTTCCCCGGTGGTCCAGTGGTAAAGAATCCGCCTTACAATGCAGGGGACTCGGGTTCCAACCCTCGTCAGGGAACTAAGATCCCATATGCCGCGGAGCAACTACTGAGCTCGTGCACCTCAACTAGAGAGAAGTCCCGGCGCCGCAATGAAAAAGATCCCGCATGCCTCCACGAAGATGCCGCGTGTCGCAACTAAGACCCGACGCAGCCAAAAATAAAAATAAATAAATAAATAATAAATAAATCTTAAAACAAACAAAAACTCCACCGGAATTCAGTCTTAGTGGGTCTCCCACAGCTTTGTGTTTTGTTTCCAGAAGATCTACCAGCTCTCACATTGAATATTTGCGAGCAATTCCCTCATGCTTCCAGCAGAGGGACGGGGATAAGGAACCATTTTGAAATACATGATAGCATTCTCAAGAACTACCCTCAAGAGAAACGATTTTATCAGAGCCTAACCTGGGAGAAGGGAAGTTCCTCCTAGCCTTCTTGCCTTACCTAAGGGGCTAAAAAAAAAAAAAGCATTTATTAAATTCACAGCCCAGGACACAAGTTCACTAAAAGGCTAAGGCCTAATCATAAGACTATAGACAGCTTCCCCTCTCCTCATACCTTCCCACTATATCACTAAAGGCCTCTTTGCCACTGTTCATTTCACTGCACACATCACGTATGGCTTTCAACAAAAAATTACAAGGCAAAAAGAGATAGAGCAAGCCCTAGAACCAGACTCAGATATAGCAGGGATGTTGGATTACCAGGACAAGAATTTAAAATATTAGGCCAGCACTGGTCTAATACCAACACCAGACAAAGACATTACAGTAAAAGAGAACTATAGACCAATATCTCTCATGAACATAAATGGAAAACTCCATAACAAAACAGTAGCAAATTGAATCCAAAAATATATATATTAAAAAAAAAAAATATATATATATATATATATATGAATCATGACCAAGTGGGATTTATTCTGGGTATGCAAGGCTGGTTCAACATTCAATCAATTAATGTAATTCATCACAACAATAGGTTAAAAAATAAAAATCACATTATCTTATCAATAGACACAGAAAAAACACTTGACAAAGTCCAGTACCCGTTCATGATAAAAACTCCACACACTAGGAATAGAGGGGAACTTCCTCACCTTAGTAAAGAACACAAAGAACTACACCTAACATTACACTAAATGGTGAGAAACTAAAAGTTTTTCTGCTAAGATCAGGAATAAGGCAAGGAGGTCTCCTCTTGTCACCCCTTTTCAACATCGTATTGGAAGCCCTAACTAATGTAGTAAGAAAAGAAAAGGAAATAAATAGTATACAGTTTAGGAAGACATAAAACTATCTTTGTTTGCAGATGACATGATTGCCTATGTATAAAATCAACAACAACAACAACAAAACACTGGAAATAATAAGCAATTTATAGCAAGGTTACAGGATACAAGGTTAGTATACAAAAGTCTATCATTTTCCTATATACCAGCAATGAACAATTAGAATTTGAAATTAAAAACATAATGCTATTTACATTAGCACCCCCCAAAATAAAATACTTAAGTATAAATATAACAAAAATGTTTAAAATCTACATGAGGAAAACTACAATACTCTGATGAAAGTAATCAAAGAAGAACTAAATAAATGGAGAGATGCTCCATGTTCATGGATAGAAACACTCAGTATTGTCAAGGTGTCAGTTCTTCCCAACTTGATCTATAGAGTCAATGCAATCCCAATCAAAATCCCAGCCAGTTATTTTGTGGATTTTAACAAACAGATTCTAAAGTTTATATGAGAGGCAAAAGATCCAGAATAACCAACACAATATTGAAGAAGAGCAAAGTTGGAGGATTAATGCTACCCTATCAGGAACTAAGCTGAGCTGGAAGAGAGATCTGAGCTGTCAGGAGTCAGAGCAGCCAATTAACGCAACAAGGAGCCAAACTGAAAGTAACAGTGAAGACTTCAACCCCTTACAGTGATAGTATAAGCAAGAGGCTAAAACTGGAGAAGACGCCAACTCTCCCCTGTTTCATTGCCCAATAAAATGGCACACCAGTCACGGGTCAGGTGGATCAGCACAGATGTGTGTGTTGTCTCACGTTGAGAGAGTCCTGAACAAAAGGCTCTGGCTGTTTTATGGGCCCTGGGGTAGGGGAGGAGAATGAGGAGGAAGGGCTAGGAATGGAAAATTGCTGGGTACTGAGTTTGAGTAGGAATAAATGTATTCAGGGTTTCCCACTTCTCCTCTCCAATAAGGAGATCTCAGTGCAGTCACCCGAAGATGACCTTTGCCCAAGGCCTCAGATAAAGAGAACAAGGAATGAAGTCAATGAAACTAGGAATGTAAATATGTGAAGAGCATGAACAGTCAGAGGGGCAATAATAGGTCCTTCACTGCAACTCCCTTTAGAGATTATAATACTTAGACTGTATACCAAGTCTGATTGGGGAGGACAGCTTTACCTCGTGAAGCCTTTCAGGTAAAGTCTTTGTAATTGCATATGGTCAGGCCTGAAAAACCACACTTATATCATATGACCCAACAGATCTAACAGTGCTAGAGATATCCATGGAGTGTCTATGGAGCTTTGGGCAAGCTCTAATAGAAGACTCACAGTGTAGACCCTTATACTCTGGAGCAAGGCTATGTGCTTCACCATAGAGAACTGCTCTGTTGGAAAAATAGGTCCTACTGTACTACTGGGTCTTAGCAGAGACCAAACCTCTGACCGTGGTACACCAAGGGACTATGCAGCCTGAACTGAGGGTCTGCAAATCAACCAAGCCATAAAGCTGGGCAGAGGCTGCAATGTTCCACAGTGGATAGAAAGTGATACATCCAGACTCAAACAGAAGTCCAAGAAAATTACATGAATTGGTAGTCTAGCCTTCCATGTCACCGTCTCTTCTGCACTGATGACGACACTGATGACCTCAAGGGGAGTTCCTCCTGCCTGATTGACAGAGGCCTGATTCATACCTGGGCTGGTGCAATATGTATTGGAACTGGCCATAAAAGGACTGCTGCCACATTACAGCCCCACTTAGGAGTGGCCCTGAATGACATTGGTGAAGGGAAATGTTCCCAGTGCACACACTTGTGAGATATATGTTTGTTTTTCACTTCATGTGACAGGAGAGGTGGTTTGAGGCACAGTTATATATTGACACCTGGGCAGAGCCCAAAATCTTACTTGGTGGTCAGGGCCTTAAAAGAAATAAAACTAGAAGATAGGTGACATGGAGGTCTGGGTAGATAATATGCGGACGGACTGTAGGAGTGGGCACAACACATGCTGTTTCTTTGTAACTCACATTAATGTTCACAAGAGAACATGTACAGAGGAAGCTCTTGACAGCCAAGTACACAGAAAGACAGTCCTATGAATTTTAGCTGGCCTCTCTATGCACCATCCCAGTACTTGACATTGGGCACATGAAGAGAGTGGCCATGGTAGCAGGGATGAAGGCTATGCATGGACCCAACATGGGCTTTCTCTCACCAAGGATATCTTCCTACCTCTGCTGATTGCCCAACAACCCAGCAGCAGAGACTGATGCTGAGCCCTAGATAAAGGTACCATTCCTTACGAGGACCAGACAGCCACCTGTTGGCACATTGATTACATTGGACACCTTCCTCCTTGATTAGGGCATCAAATTGATATACTGAAATTAATAGATTCTGAATATGTTCTGCCTTCCCGGACTGCAGTGTCTCCACTAGCACCATCTGAGAGTTGATAGAATTCTTCATCTCTTAAAATGGTATCCCTACCAGTGTCTTAGAAAACAGATCCACTTGATGTAAAAGGAGATGTGAAGATGGGCAGGTGGGCTCATGACCTTGACAAACACTTATTTTACCAAGTACCCTATCACAGGAGCAGCCAACCTCCTCTCAAAAACAACAACAACAAAAAACAACAGAAAACAACACAACAAAAAACCCAAACCAGTGGAATGGCCTGTGGAAAACTCAGCTTAAGGACAGCACCTTGCGGGGCTGGAGCACTTTCCCACGGGATGTGGTATATGCACTGAACTATGGTCAGCATGTGGTGCTATATCTCCCCAAATTAGAATTCACAGGTATAAAAACCAGGATATAAAACAGGAGTAGCCTCCCTCATCATCAGTCTCAGTGACTCACTAATGGAATTTATGTTTCCTGTTCCTGAAACGGTTGATGCTGTTAGGTCAGAAGTCTTGGATCCAGAGTTGGGGAAGGTACAGTGTTCCACCCATTTGGAAGTTGTGACTAATACTGTGGAGTCACTCTGGGTTTCTTATTCTAGTGGACAAGCAGGTAAAGAATGAGCTAATATACTGACTGGGGTAATGAACTGATTACCAGATGAAGCTAGGGTTGCTACAACTCAGTGAAAAGCAGGGAGGATTATGTTTGGAACCTAGGAGAGGCATTGGAACATCTCTTACTACTTCCATGCCCAGTGTTAACTATCAGTGGGAAATTACAGTAACCATAACCCAACAGAGACAAGACAAGCCACCATGGCAAGATCCTCAGTAGCCCCAGCACCCAGGCTTAAACCAATCACTCCCTTGGTGATTCTGGCTTCTATTGTCACTTCTAATCTCAGATGAAGCACCATGCTGCAGAACATGCGATCAGGCTTCCCCAGCAACTGCCCAAAGTTGTTTTTCCCAATTCCTCTGTCTTAATTCTTTTTTCCTACACTCTCACTATTCTGGGACTGTACCTCACAAAAATTAATTAATTAATTAAAAATTAGCAATTAAGCTTTGCCTCAGTCACTGTTTGCTAGGGGACTCGGGCAAAGACAACACTTTCTCTCAATTTATATTCATTAGGCTACTCAATCATTCTAGGGCTGTGCAATAAAAATTAGACATCCAGAGCAGTTCGATAGAATTATGTAATACTCATACGTAATTCAAAAATATCTAGTAGTCACATTTTAAAAAGTAAAAAGAAACAGGTGAAATTAATTTTAATAACACATTTTATTTAAACCAATATATTCAAAATACTATTTTAACATGTATTCAATATAATTATTGAGATATTTTACACTCTTTTTTCATACTAAGACTTCAAAATCTATTGTAAATTTTATACTTACAGCACACCTCACTTTTTTTTTTCTTTTATTTTTGCGGTACGCGGGCCTCTCACTGTTGTGGCCTCTTCCGCCGCAGAGCACAGGCTCCGGATGCGCAGGCCCAGGGGCCACGGCCCACGGGCCCAGCTGCTCTGCTGCATGTGGGATCCTCCCGGACCAGGGCATGAACCCACGTCCCCTGCACTGGCAGGCGGACTCTCAACCACTGTGCCACCAGGGAAGCCCCTCACTTTTGATCTGTATTCAATTTCATAAATTTTGCAGTGAAAACAATTCACATACCCAATTTGTTCTGAAATATTGGAAGATAATTCTCTGATATTTCTGAACATCTTGTGAGCAGAGGCACTGGATTCTTCTGTTCCAGATGATCTTTTAATAAAGGATGTTTGTATATACATCAGCTTTGGAAGAACAGCCATGTTCTAACCTGTGTAGTTAGGCAGAGAGAAAATTATTTCTTCTTCTGCCTTTTTGTTTTACTTAGGCCCTCAATGGATTGGATGATGCCGATTCACAGCAGGGAGGACGATCTGATTTACTTAGTCTACAGATTCAAATGCTGATCACTTTTGAAAAGACCCTCACCAAATCACCCAGAAATAATGTTTAACCAGTTCTCTGGGCATCCTGTGGTCCAGTCAAGTTGACACAGAAAATTAACCATCACAGTGCACAGTTCAGTGAGTTTTGGCAAACTTATATACTTGTGTAATCACACCCCCATTAAGATACAGAATATTTAATCCTAGAAAGTTCTCTTGTGCTTCTCTCCAAATTCCTCCCATTCCAGGTAATCACTGTTCTGCTTTCCAGCATCATGGTTTAATTTTGTCTCTCGGATGTCATGCAAATAGAATCATACACTATGGTTTTTTTTTACTTCTTTTGTTCAACAGTGTTTTTCAAATTTATCCATGTCATTCATCCTTATTCTTGAAAGATATTTTCCTTGGTATAGAATTCTAGGGTGATAGCTATTTCTTCTCAGTGTATTGAAGTTAATATTCCACTGTCTTCTGTTTCCGTTGCTACTGAGAAATCTTTCATTTTTGCTCTTCCATCAATCAACCTATTGACTTTTTTTTTTCTTTTCTTTTTGCAGGTAATCTACTTTATTTGCAGAGGAAGTAACAGCTCTGTACGGACCCCTGGACTACAGGTGGGCTGCACACATGCTGTTCAGGTGTGTAATCCTCCAGGCCACAAGAAACTGTGTGCAGGCCATGCAGGAACTTTGGTTTCCATGTCAAGGGGGCTGCAAAAAGATTATCTCAAGGGGGGCTGCAAAAAGATTATCTCAAGGGGGGCTGCAAAAAGATTATCACCTGGCCAAGGCTGCAAGGTCACAGATGGATTGTGTTCTGGGCCTGTGGACATTTACTAAATGTCTTCAAACCCACCCCAGCCAACCCCCAGCGCATACTAGGAACAGCTGGAGAGCCTCTTTTTTCCTGCACTATCCCTCCAGTGCCTTCTACTGAGAAAGCTTAATATTGTGTTCGTTTTAAAGGGAAATCTTAAAGGAATTCAGTTGTTTATCACAGAGGATATATATATATATATTTCTTTCCTCTCCCGTTTCGAAGCACAGGCTCCGGACGCGCAGGCTCAGCGGCCATAGCTCACAGGTCTAGCCGCTCCGCAGCATGTGGGATCTTCCCGGACCGGGGCACGAACCCGTGTCCCCTGCATCAGCAGGCGGACTCTCAACCACTGCACCACCAAGGAAGCCCCACAGAGGATATATTTATTGAAATGTGCATTTAGGGCCTAGAGGCAATAAATTGAACTCAAGCTCCAATTAGACATGTTAGACTGATTCACATCTCACTCCATGTTTCTTAGACTCTTTACATCTCTTTGTGCTACATTCAGAATTTCTTCATAACTTCCACTGCTCTAATTCTTTATTCATCTATGTCTGTTGGGATATTAAACCTGTCTTCTGAGTTTAAATTTCAGTTATTCTATTTTTTTTTAATTTCTGGAAGTACTGCTTTTGGTTAATTTTCAATCTGTCATTTTTTATAGTCTCTTGTTCTTTATTCATATTTGAAACTTTTATTTCTGGCATAATGATTAAGAGGTAAGACTCTGGAATTTCATTACCTGGATTTATATCCCAACCTCTGCCATTAACTGAGTAACCTTGGGTAAGTCATTTATCGTCTTTGTTCCTCAGTTTCCTCATCAGTAAAGCAGAAACAGTCATGTAAGTATATGTCTGTTAATTAAGTATATGTTTGTTGATAATAATGTAAGTGTAAGTAATAAGTATATGTTTGTTATGAGAATTAAGAGTTAAGAATTCAGAATTCAGAACAGTTCTTGGCACCTAAAAATTTTTACCTAAGTGTCGGCTACTGCCTTTTGTGGCTGAGTTTTTGGATAGGAAATTCATATAACATGAAATTAACCATTTAAAAATGTACCATTTACTGACATTCAGTGTGTTCACAATGTTGTGCAACCATCACCTCTATCTACTCCCAAGGTATTTTTAATTTTTATCACTCACAAGGGAGACCTCATACCTGCTAAGCAGTCACTACTCATTCTTTTCTCCCCCGCACCCAGTCCCTGGCACATACCAATCTGCCTTTTGTCTCTCTAGATTTGACTATTCTGGATATTCATAGCAATGGAAGCATACAATATGTTTCCTTTTACGTCTGGCTTCTTTCACTTAATATAATGTTTTCAAGATTCATCTACATTGTAGCATGTATCAGTACTACATTCCTTTTTATGGCTGAATAATATGCCATTGTATGGATCTATCACATTTTGTTTATTCATTCATCCATTGTTTCCATCTTTGACTATTGTGAGTAATGCTATGGATATTCATGTACAAATATGTGTTTGAACATGTTTTTAATTCTTTTGTGTATATATCTAGGAATGTAATTGCTGAGTCATATGGCAATTCTGTGTTTAATTTTTTGAGGAGTTACCAAACTGCTTTCCATAGAAGCTGGATCTTCTTACATTCCTACCAGCAATGTACAATGGCTCTAGATTCTCCAAATCCTCACACTTATTTTCCATTTTTTTAAATTATAGCTATCCTATCAAGTGTGAAGTGGTATCTTATCTTGATTTGCATAGTAATGATGTTGAGCATCTTTTTCACGTTTGGTGGCCACTTGTACATCTTTTTTTTTTTTTTGAGAAACGTCTTTTCAAATCTTTTCCCATTTTTAAATTGGGTTTTTTTTTGTTTTTTAAGGATTCTTTATATATTCTGGATATTAGACCCTTACCAGATATGTGATTTGCAAATACTTTCTGCTTTTAGGTTGTCTTTTCACTTTGATACACAGAAGTTTACAATTTTGAGGAAGTCCTTTATCTATTTTTTCTTTCATTGCTTGTGCTTTTGGTATCATATCTAAGAATTTATTGCCAAATCCAAAGTCATGAAAATTTACTCCTCTTTTCTTCTAAGAGTTTTATAGTTTTAGATCTTCCATTAAGGACTTTGATCCATTTTGAGTTGTTTTGTATATAATGTGAGGTAGCGGCCCAAATTCTTTTTTTTTTTTTTTTTGCATGTTAATATCCAGTTGTCTCAGCACCATTTGTTGAAGAGACTGTTCATTCCCCATTGAGTGGTCTTGGCACCCTGTTGACCATAATACGTATATGAGCTTACTTCTGGACTCTCAATTATATTCCATTGGTCTATAAATTTATCTTTATGCTAGTACCATACTGGTTTGATGACTGTAGCTTTGTAGTAAATTTTGAAATCAGAAAGTATGAGTCCTCTTTGTTCTTCTTCAAGATTGTTTTTTTGTGCTCCTTTGCAATTCTGTATGAATTTTTGTATCTCCCATTTCTGCAAAAACAATCATTGGGATTTTCATAGGGTTTGCATTGAATCTGTAGATTGCTTTGGGGATCACTGCCATCTTAACGATAATAAATCTAATTCCCATTTATTTAGGACTTTTCAGAAATACCTTGTAGTTTTCAGTATACAAGTTTTGCCACTTCCTTGGTTAAATTTATTCTTATTTCTTTTTGATGCTATTATAAATGGAATTGTTTTCTTAGTTTCATTTTAGGATTCTTCATTGCTTATAGAAATACAACTGAGGGAGTTCCCTAGTGGCCTAATGGTTAGGATTCCAGGCTTTCACTGCCATGGCCCAGGTTCAATCCCTGATCAGGGAACTGAGATCCTGCAAGCTGTGTGGTCAAAAAAACCCCAAAAACTGATGTGTTGATTTTTGTATCCTGCAATTTTGCTGAATTATTAGCTCTAATAATTTATATTCTATATCACATCCGCTGCCAATGTAGTTTTACTTCCTCCTTTCCAATTTGGATGACCTGATGTTTTTTAATGTCTGAAATTTTTGCAAGTCAATTCCTACTCATGGCACTATGTTGCTTTGTACTTTTATTTTCCTTTCTGATTTTTAACTGTGAGCTATTATTGAGTCCCTGCAGAGTATTTGTTTGCTTCCGCCAGCACTGGGTTGCTCTGACTTGGAACTTTAAAAAATAAACCTTCTGCTTGGGTTTTCTCAGACTACCTATGTAGTAAGATTTAAGGCTACAAATCTTCACAAAGGTCAAACTATTATTACATATTCTGAGAGAATACTCTCCTGCCACAGAGCATCAAGATTCAAGATATGCAAACTCCTCATCGTATGTATTAAGGATGGGTTTATCCTGTTTGAACACCACTCTTTGGATGCATTCTGGGCTTTGCAAAGGTCATGAAAATACATTTCATTGGTTCTTCAAGTGTGTTCAAGATGAAAGCTAGTTTCTGATTATAGTCAGCTTCCTTTTTGGGTTCCTGTTTTAATTTGGTTTTGGCTTGAGAGTACTTTCTTTCTCGACAGATTTTTTTTAAAAACACTTTTTAGAAGTGTTTTTTCCCACCATGTTTAGTTGCTTTTTCACAGGAGAGATGGTCAGTGTAATCATCTATACTGAAATGTCCATCCACTCACTGAGGTGGCCTTTAAGTCAGTCAAGGTTCCATTAATTATTTTTCTATAGTATACTGAAGTTTTTGGTTTTTGTACTTTTGGAGTTAAAGAAAAACAAGGAATACTTTTGGCAAAGCCTAATATTTAGCTCATAGTCATCTATTAAATATCTGACCACCTAACAATGTGCCAGGCAGTCACCTAAGTCATGTAGGGGAACAAAACAAAAATCCTGTTCTTACAGAGCTTACATTCTGGGGTGAGGTTGGGGAGGTAACAGTAAATATTACATTTAAGGTGGGTATTACAGAGTATGCCACAGTGCACTCTATAGTGGCAGTGCTGTGCTGGTATTTTATATAGAATAGTTGAGAAAAAAACAGATGGGTTGACATTTGAACAGAGACTTAACAGGGAAGAAAGGGCTGTACTTTATCTTTGATAATTCCAGGTAAAGGGAAGAACAAGGGAAACATCTTGAGGTAAGAAAAAGCCCGCTGTGTTCAAGCCTCAGCAGAGGCCTGTGTGACGGAGCTGAGGAAGTTGGTGGGGAAGAGTGATTAGGGAAGAAGTTAATGTGGTGGGAAAAGTCATTCCAGCCTGTAAATTGCTTCTAGGATTTTGGCTTTTGCTCTGAATGAGGTGAGAAACCATTAGGTTTGGAGCAAAGCAATAACACGATCAGATATGGTTTAAAAGGAATATGGTGGCTGCTGAGTGTGGGATAGATTACTGCAAAGTAAAAAGCAGGGACACTACTCAGGTTATTGCAAGAATCCAAGAGATGATGTAGATTTAGACCACTGTGACAGCAGTGAATATGGTGAATAGGTAGATTCTGAAAAAAAAAAAAATTAGGTAGAACTGACAGAATTGCTGTTTAATTTGGAAGTGTGAGAAATCAAGGTTAATGCCTAGGTTTTGGGCCAGCGCAACTAAAATGTTTGTACTTACTGAGGACAAGAAGAGGTAGGGGCGTGTGTCTGCATGTAGAAATCAAGTCAGTCATCCTTTAGACAGCCAGATGGGATGATGAATAGGAAGTTCCTGAACAGGAAGTTCAGGAGAAATGGCTGGTAGGTCAACATATCACAATGGTTAACTGTGTTCTTAAGCAACTAGGGCATGAAAGTACTTCATTGTTTGGCCTTACTTGACAATACTCAAATTTGATATGGTAAACAAGGAATCGAGGTTACATAGAGGCTCAGACAATAGTAAGAATGAAAAGTAGTTATTTCATAAAACCATTTTCTACAATACAGAAAAAAATTAAGAGGGCTCTTAAAATTTTTTAAATACATAATTTCATCCAGAAAGTGTACAACTTGGGAAGAGATTATCGACAACGGAATGTTAAAACAACATATTCCATGTAAAAAAGCAACTATCAGGAACACTGTGTACCAGAGTTATTCATTAAAAAATTCTTTAAAATGAGGCAAAGGAACTAGTAGTTTAACAGAGTATCAGGAAAGAATGCAAAATATTGGTTAATTACTGGGGACCTGAAAAAAAAAACACTCGGCTAACTGCAATCTTCCTAGTCTTCCTAGAACTTTTTGACTTTTCAACACAAGTTCTTCCATAACTTTTATTTTGAAGGGGGAGGGGCTGTCATGTCTTAAATTTCTGGTCCAAATACCCTTACTGTTTTATTTTTCTGTTATATTGGGAGAGTAGAAAGTTTTAATAGCTACCTTAGGGTATGTTCAGTATCTTCTAAATTCAATGAAGACTGCTAACACCCTTCACATGACATCTTACGTTTTCAAACCACCTCCCACAGCCCCCCAAAAGTTGCTTAGGCCACAGAATGAGACCAGGGCTCAAATCCTTGTTCAGCTAGGTTATCTAGCCAACACTTAGCAGGAAAACTCTTGCACCTGGTTACTCATTTTAACTACTACTTGGCTACTGGCTGAATTATGCATACCCAGAATAAAGTTAGGTCTTAGTTATAAATTTGAATGTCACTGGGTTAGACTGTTACTCAAATTAGTTCACTGTAGGATGTTAATAAATCTTATTAAGTAAACATGTAAATCAACCCACAGTATTAAAAGTACTACGAATTTGTCATTGTTAGAAATGTAATACTTGGGCATACAATGTAACAAGTTCTCTTACAGCCATGAAACATCAAGAGTAAAATGAGTAAAATCATCATAGGGTCGGAAGTATCACTGCCATAGTCTACTACAAGGGAGAACTAGGAACAGCCTTCACCTGGATGGTTTTTCAAAACAGGCCACTGGGTACCATTCCATAGTTTCTCAATCAGTGGCCTGGAGTGGGGTCTGATAACTTTCGTTTTAGAGAACTTCCCAAATGATACTGATTATTGCTGGTCTTGGGGTCACGTTTTGAGAATCACTGTCCTAAATTCTTTACAGACCATTGTTTTTGTTATAACTGTAAGAAATTCAAAAATAGAACTCACACACAGTATTAAGTTAAAGTGTGGATTTCATGTTAGCTGGAATTACCGAGTTAAGACCAGAGTGTCTTTAAACACAGACTTTAATGGTAACAATCCTTTAAGCTCTATTAACCTTAGCTATTACAAGTGTTATGCAGATGTCACTATTAGACAATATTTAGTGACTTGCACTGGGTTCCTCATAAAATAGAGACAAATTCACTTAAAACTGTAATCAACAATCATTTAACAGTTTTGTTATGCCAACACAAAACATGGCTAATTTGAGTCACTTCCAAAATCACTAACACAGCATGATCAGTATCTGAAGTATGTCAACTAAGCCATTTAAAAAAAAAAAAAAAAGTGAGTGTTTCACTACCCCTGAGACCACCAGTTAACTGTGGTTCATACTTTAAAAAATTGTGAGTACACCCACACAAGAAAGCAGAGTAGTAAGTTATTTTTTTCTTTTAAATCTGATTATCACATTGCAAACCTGCCCAGGAACAAAAATGAGTCACTTAAAATATAATTTATCATTAACAGCTCAACTGGACTATAATCCCCATAGGTTAAGAGAAACTTAAGTATTTAAAATCTGAGTTATGCATTAAAAGACATAGGAAACAGGAAGAACCAAAATCAATTTTTAATCTAACGATCACTTCAGTCCTATACATGGCACTAGTAATATATATGGGGGGGGAAGGACAAATTCTTGGATTCTTTTGAAGGTTTCATTGCAGATGATCTCAAGTCCAGTGTTCATACATTCAAAAATGTTGGTTTTCCAGGTACTTTACTGTTCTCTTAAACCTGGAGAAGCCTTTATGGCTTATTCCCTTAGAAGTGACATATGAAATATAGAAAGCATCAAGTCAAAGATACAGAGAACTGGACACATCTACTAATCATTATGACAATAGTTTAAGGAAGTCATCTCTATAAACACTTAAGGGCTGTCTATGGCTAAAAAGGTCAATTTGAAAGCCAATTAGGAATCCAGAAGCTCTGACAAGTATGTTTTATTCGTGGTTGGCTTTTAAGAAATGATATGCCTACTATAAAAGCTGTTATTTTGAGGGAATCTCAGTATTTATTCTAAAAATAGAGCCAAAAAAAGTTTCTTACCTTGTGGAGAGGTATGTTACTAATTTCTCATTTGTACTTTGAATCCAACAGTTTTAACAGTATGACATCTACCCTTGAGTTGTTTTTAAAGCAAAAGATAAAACGAAAAATTCACTCATTGGAAAATTGTATAACTGGATTGATATTTCTCAATGAAATGCTTATTACAGAATTAACAAAGCCAAAACATCTTCGGAAGGCATGCATTTCACTTTCAGTTTAGAGAAGAACCTTAAGTCAATAAATCATGTCCAAACTACATATTAAAATGTTTATAAAAATCAAGCTTTAACATTTATTTTATATCTAACTTTCCACATCTGTGCGCAGACAAGGAATAAGATTGCACATAAGTGTAAGCAGTGCAAAAATGTGGAAGTGGAAAAGTCACAGATGTGCTAGAAATTGAATACAGGACTGTAAGAAAGCAATGGACAAATCAAAATAACTAGGAAAAAGTAATAAAACTATAGGGTCAGAATTAGGAAGGGTGAAGAATGATAATGCCCTTGTTACTACAGAAGTTAAATAAGTGGCACAGATAGCACTTGTCAAACAAAAAATAATCCAATAGCATTGACTTTTATTCATTCATGTTAAGTCACCTGAAATGATATCTGTTGCATTTAAATGCTCATTAATGTAAATGGCTGAACAAATTCATTTTAATGGATACTCACTCCATTAAAAAAAAAAAAACCTCAATATCCCACATAGTTAAGTCACTTCAACATAGCCTTATGACAACTCCCACACCAAAACAGTACTTTATTTTGTAAATTTTGACCCATTATTACTCCCATGTTATGGTTTTTTCAGCTGTCAAGTGTACAACGTGAAGAAAAAATTTAGTTAGATAGGGGTTGCACCTGGAAAATAAATTTCTTAAACTCCATATACACGTTTCAAAACTGCTGGGTCCCAAGTCCATCAATGAACTCCCGGGCTGCCAGTATCATGTGCAGCATACTAAAGCTACACTATCTGAATAGCTTATTAATTCTGCATAAATCAGGTCAATCAATGTGTCAACCTGTAACAGACTGCACACTTTTAACTGAACATGGCAAAATATTCACTCTCTAGAACTTTACATCATCATTTGATGTCAAACAATGAAGCAAATCCCAACAGTATATACAAAAAACAGCTTTGCATTTACAAAAGATTGTTTCCCATACTGATTAATCCAGGCAGCTAACTCATTGGTTTATGCAACTTTATTGAAGAAAAATAAATCAATTACTAGCAGAGCTATTAGTTGATCACTCATCCATTGACAACTTGCATCATTTATTCAGTGCTATATTAAACAGTGTATTGGAAGATAGATTAACTAATAGCTCCAAGCCTCCTAACAATTTAAATGAAAATTACAAAATGTTTGAGACCCTATTTTGGAATACAAAGGGTGTTTGACTTCCAATTTCCATTCTCTGTAGAACAAGAACAGGTCATTCCTTTATTGACATGCATAAAATACATCACATTTTCTGTTCTGCTGATGCTATAAATTCAATACCAATTCTCCAGCCACATCAGTTATGAGCATAAAGTATATCATGTAACCTCAAATCTCTAACAGTGGAAGGCTTACACAAGAATGGATGCTGCTAGAATAATGCTGCTTCCCTTGATGTGGCAACTGAGCATCCATCTCCCTCCCCCTCTGATGATTCTTCAGCATGTTAGAGCAGTGAGGAATGGTTTTAGTCTCATAACCAAGTTAGAGTGAAGACATTGGCCACATAATACACATGCTCCATTTTTTTAAAAAATTCTGAATCTTGGGCAACTGTTCTCTTGTAACTACTTTACAGTTTCTAAAAGCAGTTATTGTCCAAAGCTGGAAGAACTTAAGTCTTCTCAGATGAGCATGTGAATGAATGGAGGGAGGTAAACGAAAAATAAAATTAAAAAAGATGAGGTCTGATAGGGGAGCAGCCGGATAAGAAAATCAAAAAAGGAACAGTAATTTAAAGTTTATTCCAGCTATAATGCAGGTTATTCTGACTTTAAGGTAGCATCACATGGCATACTTCTGAGTCCATTCCCGAGATATTCTGTTGTACCTGTAAATAAAAAAGATGTTATTTAAAAAGTTAAAATAATTTTTAATACTTAAAAGGGAAGGAAAGAATCTATTTTACCTCTAGACTCACCAGGGAGTCACCTTTAATGGCTATGATTAGAATAAAGCCAACAAGGAAGAAAAAGCACTGATACTCAAAGCAATGTAGGAAACGAAAACTTTATGCTTCAATACAATGTCCTAATACACTGAAAGTAGTATTTTAATAAACACATAGAATGGCTAACAAAAATCAAAGACCTTTTCTGTCTCCTACCACTGAGCTAATGTTCTATTAGAAACTCTACAACTAGTATCCATTCCAACAAATTTTAACATTTAAAATTTTTTTTACAATTCATCAGAACAGCAGATTCTGTACATCTATAGCAATTTCCATTAAAGCCAGACCAAACAATGAACTAAAACATTTTTATCTGAATCCTAGACTTTGAATAGTTACTTGACCCTGGATATTACCAAAAGAGAAAATGCCTTTGAGACTTCGGCACAGGCAGAAAAGTAAGACACTGGGTAAGGTGATGAAAGAGCAGTAACTTTCAAGACGAGGTGGGTGTCATGTGTTAATCAAAACCACGTGTTACTTTTAAAGTGTGGTGATTGGCGCTAACAAGCCCCACTTGAGACCTGATGAATGAGACTCTGGAGTACAACTGGGGGCATCTTTGTTTTAAAAGACCAATAGATAATTCATACCTGAGCAAGGTTATTTATTACTGAGGAAGATCACTAATACTGATAAAATGCTATCAATTTCTCCTTGTATTACAACCATGCCACAGGCCACTTACCCGAACAAATAATGAAGTGATAACTTTAAGAAACAAATATATAAAAGGGCATAGGAGAACTTTTGATTTATATTTACAGTTTGACCTCTATAAAACATTAACTTCATTTCAAACTGAGAACTAAACATAATTCAACCATTTTTCTAACTTTAACATATAAAAATTCTTTGCTCCAATTCATGGTTACTTCATTTAAGGATACCTCTTGTAAAGCCAGCACTTTAAAACAAAGGTTTTTATTTAGCATACGGGGAGCCACAAAGTATAGCTGACACTAATGCATGCTTGTCAGTAATGAACATTTAGTATAGATGGTGAGGATTAAAAGTGTTTCTCCCTTACATTGTTACCTCTTGGCAAAATTTTAACCAAGTTACCACATTCCATATAGTACTGAAGTTTAAAATATACCAATTTTAAAGTTAAAATTTAAATACTGTAGTAGTTTGAAAAAGAAACTAAAATTTTCTTTTCTTACTGGTGCTAGATAACTGGTTTGCCATGCAAAAATACTTTCAAGCAATAATGACTATTGGGTATACTTTCACGCTAAACAGAGATCAAGCAGTTAAATGTACAGTTTTCAGAAAACTGCCACATCTGTTACCTTTTGTTAGTTAATACAGTGCCTTAACGCATGCAGCACTCAAGTGCTGGCAGTACCATGAATAAGCGCACCATAGAGTGCAGATCCTCTTACCCTACAACATAGCGTATTTCTCTGTCCACTCTCTTGCTAACCTATTGTACCTAATTGAACAAGTATACTTAGCATTAATTATAACATACAAAAGTTATAATGGTAAAGTTGTACATACATAAAGAATTCAATATATAAAAAATTTAGACCAAATTTTTACAACAGTACCGATATTTTTTTTCAAAAACATAATTGGGGTGAAGAAAAAATACCTTTCTTCCTCAAAACAAAGTGACAAAACGTTGAACATGTTAGAAAAATAAAACATTTTAGATGGGCTATTTATTGCTACATAAACCAAAACCTAGTAATTAAAAAAAAAAATCACATTTCAGTAACTGGTTTTCTGCACATTTCAACTATCATCTTACCAGAAATAAGCATCAAGTCTTCTTGGCGTTGCCCTGACGACTTACAGCAAAGTATAAGCCTAACTCATTAAGAAAAGCCACTTTTTATACTGTTTTCTTAAACTAGTACATACTTACTTATCTCTGTCTGTTTTATAGATCCGTGCAATCTCTGGCACTAGGGGGTCATCTGGGTTTGGATCACATAGCAGTGAACAAATGGATAAAAGAACTGGAAGAAAACAAATGCCTGTTACCCATCATCAGGAATTTGGATAAATACAAGTATTTAAAAACATGTATTATAAACCTCAATCTTCAAAAGATTTTTATTGGTTTATATCTTAATCTCCGTAAGACAAAGCTTTACGGAGATTCTGCTTTATAGGAGACAAGTTCCTGGTAGGTAAGAAATACTAAAATAGATCTTTGCTGGCATCAAGGTTACTGATTAGCTATAAAAATCTGCCAAAATCAGGGGTTCTAAGACAGTCAAATGATGCCATATTAGTTTGTATTACTTTTTTTTTTTTTTTTTTGCCGTGCTGCAAGCCATGTGGGATCTTAGTTCCCCAACCAGGGATCGAACCTGTGCCCCCTGTGGAAGAGTTCTAACCACTGGACCACCAGGGAATTCCCTGTATTACTTTTTAAAATAAAGTGGTATTAAGAATTTAAGTAACTGGAGTTTCTTGGTACTCTGCAGGGTGGGGGGACCTTGAATAAAAATATCTGGGGAACATCTGTGCAGTATTATTCTTAGCTGTTTGCCATGATAAAAAAATCCACTTTCTGTCCTGCTCTCGAGGGAGTTTCACAGAAATTCACAACTGCCCCCACTGACTGTATGTTTTGTCTTCCTGAATTTATAAGGTAGAGACCATATCACAAAAGTACTGGTTAAATTTAACAACGTCAAGATCTATTACTAAGTGGGCCTTCAACTCTAGCTCTTACCCTGTCCTGTTCAAAATATCAACTTAAAAGATGCCAAGCATCATGGAACATGTACCTAATTCCTTCTAAATGTCTGTTATGTGCCAGACACTGTGCAAGGTTTTTATAAAAGTTTAAGATATAAAAGCTTAAAGTGGTCAAAAAACAACATTATTATCGCACATATAATTTTAAACCCAAGTGCGGGGGCAGATATAAAACTAAACCCACGTTTATAGAAAAAGTATTCAGTATTACAGTGCATTCCCAACAATGGTTAAAAAAATAACCTGGAACCTAGTATTAAAGCTTTCTTAATACCAGATATCTGGTGTTAAGAGAGCCTGATCTGAAAAGAAACTTGAATGTATCCAAGAGGGTGAGAAATAGGCCTAAAATTATGCCTCACTTAAAAGAATTACAGCAGCATTCACCCAAATTGTTTTTCTTTCTCCCCGCAAAAAGTATTTCCTATCAAATAAAATTTTGGGAACACTACAAAGTCCCTTTAAGGAGATTCAAAAGCACTGTACAAGCATATGAAAGGCTTTATGATGTCCTGCCTTAAGAAACAAATGAACAGGGGCTTCCCTGGTGGCGCAGTGGTTGAGAGTCCGCCTGCCGATGCAGGGGACACGGGTTCGTGCCCCGGTCTGGGAAGATCCCACATGCCGCGGAGCGGCTAGGCCTGTGAGCCATGGCCGCTAAGCCTGCGAGTCCGGAGCCTTTGCTCCGCAACGGGAGAGGCCACAACAGTGAGAGGCCCGCGTACTGCCAAAAAAAAACCCAAAACCAAAAAACAACAACAAATGAACAAACAAAACCAGTTTCACTTTGCATTTACCATACTCATAAAAATAAAACTTTTGGTAAAACACAATTAACTATTTCAAGAAGCAATAATAAGTACTCAGCCAGAAATTGAGAATGCTTCGAGTCAGCTGCTATCCTCAAATATCTGAAATAATGTCATAATTAGCAACATTAAAAACTAATTTTGTGTACTAAGGAATGCCAATACCCCAAAACTGAAAATTACTAAAAGGCAGACTTCCTTCCCATTAAGTAGTTTTGTGTTAGATGATTTTATTTGTGGGGTAAAAGCGACATAAAAGCCACCAGAGTCATTCAAAGAGTAAGAGATGGAGAGACACTCCATCTCCATCTGGGATATTTACATGGAGACTGGACAACCTATTAAAGATGTCACATAATGGATCCCTATTAAAGCAGAAGAGCAGAATTTATCTACAGACCTTCCCAAGACTATACATTTTAGACTATTATTAGGTAGGAACAACCTACCATGATCACAAAACACCTAACTAAAGGTTTTTAAAAAAGGGTTTTTTATCTAAAAAATAATAAACACAGGAAAGCAAAATCACAATTTTTCTGTGAGAAAGCTCAAGTTTCAAAAGCTCTATTAACTTTTGGTATATCATTTTAGCTAAAATTTAGGCGACGAGTGAATGAGATGTGCAGGTGGCTTGGGACTGAAAAATACTGTAGAAATCAATTTGTTCCTTTCCCCACCTTTATCAAAAAGCTGTCATTATAAAAATACTCAGAAAAGTAGGCTCAAAAATGAAATTCCTTTAACTATTAGAAAATCAGCCTCTCAAGACTTTCTCTAAAACTATTTTACCTTTAGAAATAGTTAAAGCAGGAGACCACTGTGATCTTAGAATATCGAGACAAATGCTGCCATTACTGTTAATATTTGGATGATAAATTCTTGTTGTAAATGCAACCTAAAAATAAAAACAAAAACAAAAAAAACTTTAGATATTTTTCCCAAATAAAAACAAGCACCCTAAACTTTGGCAGAAGACTTTAGCAAGACTCAAAATACTGTTAAAATTCTAAAAAATCAAATAGCTAAAACCTAATTAATACACCTAAAAGGACCAAATATTACAGAAACTGGTTTCTATATTCTGACCAAGATCCCTCACGGGCTCTCCTATTTTTAATTAAAATGGAAAATACAACTTTGGGGCAAAAATTTTATTGTCAATGATATGGTGGGCTGTTCTGAAGGTTAACTTTTGGCCCTACCATATCATGAGTATCAAAGAGCCATTTGAAGGGTATTTAACATTCACTTAAAAATAAGAAACTTCCAGATGTAAACCAAAACACCCAGGCCAGCTCATTTAAGGCATCGAGTTACAAAGGTATGTATTTGAGCCTCCATTTCCACTGTACATAAAAAACACAAATTTGAATATCACAAAGGCATTTCATCTAAAATAACTGTCATATGCACCTATAATTGTGAAGATAGTTTTAGTGAAGTGCCAATGTTCTATATATATTATCTTCCATAGTTATTCATACAGATTGAGTTTATCTCAATGGCTCAAAAAGTTAAGGACCACATGCTTTTAATACCTATAAACCGGTCACCCCAGTGCATTAAGCAACTCTTGAGTTTTGATAAATTTACTGTTACGTGTGCAAGCTCAAAGCCCAAAATGTATTACAGTCTGTCTAAACCCCAATACAAATACGGTATAATTTTTAGCAACATGTGAAAATGCATACTGAAGTTGGATATTTGGAAGCCTAGTATTATAAGACACTAGGGTAATAATCCAAATCTGTATAAGCACAATAAAGGGGAAAATAAAAAAAGCTTTCACATGGTATATTTGAGGCTTGCAACATTAAGGATACGGCAATTCTCACCTCCACTTACAAAGTTCAAATCCAGATTCAGCTGCTCTTTTAACTAAAGGTTAAGAGTCAGCATTCAACATCAGTGATTCAACTCAATATATACATTCAGCCTCAATTATTCTTATTCACTATACATTCACATCAATTTAACCTTGACTTACACAGAACCCTAATTTCTAAGAATTAGAAATTCTTATTTTTGGAATAGAACACAAATCTATACTCACAAATTTGGAGGGGAAATACTTGCCTTAGGTGGTTTGAAGGGGTAGTCTGTAGGAAAATGAATTGTCAAAAAGAATACACCACCTTGATATGGGCTGTCATTCTGTGAAAAGAAAAATATGCTTAACTCTATTTTAAATGTTACTGCTAGATAATTCATGTAACATTTCTATTTTCTAAGCATTTCTCTAATATGAAGCAAAATTACCTATTTACACTGCAAGAGTCTAAATTATCCCACAATGAAGTCCGTATTAATGAAAAATCACAATATTTACTATAGAACAATGAACCCTACTTTACTTAGATCCTACTTTATGAAAGTTAAAGAAATTTAGAAAAAATAACCCAGAAACACAAGGTTCTAGACCCCAATTCTCACAAAGTATACTTAGCAATAAAAGTCTACATAATAATGTACCAAGTTATAATTTGAAAATATAAGTTTACATTTATTTGTAGAATATTTCTTCTAATGATAGTCATATATACACAAATGGCTTTGTACCTCAACAGGCTATTCTGGTTACTGGCAAACCAAAAAGTTAGGTCTTGTAGGTAACATAACAACTCCCTTCAGTAGGACAAGTAGAACAGAAACAGAATATGTTTTTAAAGAAAGTTTAGTTCCCAACTGGCTCCTCAAAATTCTCATTTAAAAACCATGAAGTCTTGGGACTTGCCTGGTGGCACAGTGTTTAAGAATCTGCCTGCCAATGCAGGGAACACGGGTTCGAGCCCTGGTCCAGGAAGATCCCACATGCCGCGGAGCAACTAAGTCCCTGCGCCACAACTACTGAAGCCCACGCGCTTAAGAGCCAAGTGCTCCGCAACAAGAGGAGCCACCACAATGAGAAGCCCGCGCACCGCAATGAAGAGTAGCCCCCGCTCGCTGCAACTAGAGAAACCCCGCACACAACAACGAAGACCCAATGCAGCCAAAAAAAAAAAAAAATTAATTAAAAAATAAAAACCATGAAGTTTTTTCTTCAAAAGCACAATACTGAGTTCTCTACAGCCAATCAATACACAGGATTACTAGATCTGGAAAACTGTGGAATGTTTGTTTGGTCCATTTCAACAGAAAATACGGAATTTTAAGCTATAGCACTACTTTTTCTCCTTAGCTGTCCTGCCCATTTTGAGTATGAAGAACTCCTCAGTAAGTAAATATTATACAATGTTAGTATGAAGTAACATTTGGGAGAAACTTGCGAGTATTTTACATTTATTAACCAATAAAAGGAAAAAGACGTTGTTCCCATTTTATGAGTTGAGTAAAATAGGACTTGAAATAACTTAGTGAAGTATACAATTGGTACATGATAGAAACAGGATTTAAACTCAGGTCTTCTGAAAACCACTGCTTGACTCGGATCAAAGAATGATGACAAAAGATGGTGATCCAGTCAAGGATTTTAAGGTCAAATTTTTTTTAAAAAAAGAGATTGCATAATTGTCTCTGGATATGCAAAGAGCCAACCTGAAGACGTGTTTGAAAATTTGCAGTAATTGAGTTATTACCAACACCTATTCCCCTCCATTTGAGTAAGGATGTATACAGCACTAATATGAGCCTTTTTATATGCCCACTCTGTGAGGCAAATAACCTTCACAGGTCTGACGCTGTAAGTTCATTTAATCCCCAGACCTCTGTAAAATAATTAAACATTAGTTGAATTACTTTAACTCCGCCGTTCTATTTACTAAGTATATGTAAGGGACACAGAACAATTTCTTATCTTGATGAGCTTACAGTCTGGTAAAGGGAGATACAGTGAAATGTTATAGCTATTATGAAAAATGAACGAGGGTGGGCTTCGCTGGTGGTGCAGTGGTTGAGAGTCTGCCTGCCGATGCAGGGGACACGGGTTTGTGCCACGGTCTGAGGATCCCACATGCCGCGGAGCGGCTGGGCCCGTGAGCCATGGCTGCCGAGCCTGCGCGTCCGGAGCCTGTGCTCCGCAACGGGAGAGGCCACGATAGTAAGAGGCCCGCAGACCGCAAAAGAGTAAGGTACTGAAGAGGAGTTTTCACATATTATTAGCCTTTGCAGGAAAAACATAATAAACAACATAAATTGAAAAATTCACCCTTATGTAACAATAAAACAATACCCACTGCTTTAGTTCAAGATCTTACTTCAGATGGACCAAATATTTTACTTCAGATTGTTTTTGTATCTGATTCTGCTCAGGCTGCCAACAGTTACATTATTCACAGATACGGTACTTTCTTCTATGGCTATGTATCATAGATTAGATGGAAGTTAATGTGGTTCTCAAAATAATTTCAACAATGTCTTTCTGCCAGCTCCGTTTACAATTTAAAAAAGTCAGGCACATAAATATCAGAAACAATATGTAAGGAAGTTAGTTTCTCCTCACTGCATCAATTCTTCATGGAAATTTCCCTTAACATAGCACAAAATAACCAACAAAAGTTTAAAAACCACATAACAAGCAACACTGCCACCTTCTTTCAACGGTTTGTTTTTATTGGCATTTGTGCTTCCGCAGTATCTTGCCTTCGGAAAGAATAAGCTAGCACGTAGTTTTTAAGAACCAAGCATTTTTGTTCAACCATCAAGACTTCCTTACTATAATCCATCAAAATCCAATAGTAACTCTGTCATGAAACCTCAATTAGACGATCCACACCTTAGAGGGTCAGAAATCTTTAGTTCTGTGACACTGCCATCACTTTGACCTAAGAAGCACTCCAAAGCAAAAGTAATTTTGTTAACGTTTATTCTTCCAGCAAATCTGCGATTTATGGATTGTTATGCCACCACTAGCCCTACTGTTTTGGGTCACATCTGCATGCCACTTAGGGTAGGCATACTAACAAAATAATATTACCTAATCAAACTGTGACGTTCTGTCATAAAGATGCAGTCAAAAGCCAAAACAGCATGGTTGTTTCATTGATACACTTCATAGTAAGGATAATGATTAACCATTTACAAGCTGGCATCTAAACTTAGGTGCTTACTTACAAAACGTGCAGTTAAAACCTGCATTTTGGGTGAGTTTTTATAACTTTTGACTCACTCCTGAGATTACCCAACAGTGAAAATTAACCTCCTCAGAAATCAAGTACATTTCAGAGACTAATGTTACTAAAGCAGAACTATGCTGTTATGGTATAAATATATTTTTTGCTCTTGTTAATCGGGAATATTTAAATAGTTCTGAAAATCAAATATTTGTTTTCAAAAGCAGAAAACTGCTATTCCTTTATATTAAAAGGTTGCTGAAAAAATTAGCAAAGCATAGCCATAATCTGAAATACATATAAATAAAAAATGTTTCCTGAAAATAAAAGCAAATTAACAGCTGAAAAATTCTTCAGGATAAGCAATCTTCTATTTTGTGGAAAATTACTAACAAACTCCTCAATTATGCTTCACTTTGATTTACTATAGGTGCATTCCTTACCTTTTGGAAAGGAATAAATAAAATAACGAAGTCTCAAAAGTCAAGCAGAAAAACATTACACGGATTTAAAAGAGTTGGTTTATTATGCACACCATCCAATTTTAAGTCTTAACTACCAACTCTTTTGTGCTTTATTAGTATAGACAACTAATTTTTATAATGAAACTATCTTAAAGCACTCTGAATCAAAGATGAGCTTTATTTGGTATAGATATGACAAGGCATTTTACTGAATTCCTTGCTTTGAAAATTGGTGATCTATAATGGGAAAATTCTAGAAGTTGCAACTCTAAGTGCCTAAGTGGACCTGGTAGAAATTGTGGCAGACACACATTTCCTGAAGAAAGGAGGCAGCTGCTACTCCACCCCACACTTGTAGAAGGAGGGTCTAGTGAGAGGGTTTTTATGTTAAGATTATCAACATGTAAAACACTGTGTGGGCCAGGACCTCCCTGGTGGTCAAGTGGTTAAGACTCCACGCTTCCGCTGCAGGGGGCACGGGTTTGGTCCCTGGTCAGGGCCAAAAAAAAAAAACTTTGTATGGGCCAAGCTGGGTAAGCCATGAGTTACTTAACTATATGTATTTAAGGGGGGGGTGGGGCGGGGGCTGGGCGGGAATCACAATTTTGTCACCAATTAGACAAAAGCAAGCACTTAAAACAATAAAAATAGACCTTGAGGTAACTGGAAACAACCCTGACTCTGTAGTTTTTTCATTAGGATCTCAATCACAGACACATCTCAAATTGTTAAACTAAATATCCCCCCTCTATGTGATTTACAATCAGAACTGCTGAATAAACACTTACTAAACCAACCCACCCACTGGCTAGCTTTTTTTTCCAAGGGCATTTCTTCTTTTAGAATTATAAATATCTACTTACTGACCATTATCTCACCTAGTACATTACTGCCAGTTATGTTGAGATTAAAATACCGAAAGGGGGAAGAAAGCAGAAAATTCAGTAACACACACACACACACACACCCCTCAGAACAGAAATTTAGGTGCCTTCCACGTCAAAAAAAAAATGTTAAGTATTGTTCAAGATACAGTCTTACCCCAGGATGTTTTACTGTGCCCTAATTCTGTGAAACTCTTAGATGGTATCCATAATTCTGAATATTCAATTATCCAGCACATACAGTTTCTTATCTACCCAGGATAGAAAGGAATTTTGCTGTATTCAAAATATCACTTTCTAAGGACTTCCCTAACGGTGCAGTGGTTAAGACTCCACACTCCCAACGCGGGAGGCGCGGGTTCAATCCCTGGTCAGGGAACTAAGATCCCACACGCCGCATGGCATGGCCAAAATAAAATAAAACAAAGTATCACTATCTACCTAAAAATATTCAAATTTTACATGAAACTGAAGTTCTATAAAAACTCAAATATCAAAATAATACAATTAAGCTAGATTTTAGGCAGCTACAAGAAGAGAGTAAGATCTTTGAGTAATATCATGGTACAGCCAGAAAACTAATGGGCTATAAGTCAGGAAGCTCTGTGACAATACTTTACATTGCTATGAAAGAAAATTAGAATGGAAGAGGTATTTGATAGGTCATAGAAAAGCTATACATACTCTAGAACCTGAACACAGGGACAGACACTTACAGTATACTTAACTAATGACCAATTGTTTCTTTCAAAATCAGTGCAACAACTATGGCATATCTCAAATAAAATTACAATGTAATAAAATAAAGCTAAAGGCTTAATTAAAAATTACTAACTACATCAATGCTGGATTTTCATTAAAAGCAAAAACTTAATTCTCAGTACTTACAGGTCCCATAATTGTGGCTTGCCAATGAAACACTAGAAAAAGAAAACACTCTTGTTATTATCTAAAAATACACAAGCTTTTTTGAAACTAACCATAAAAATCAACTTGAAAATTACTTACTATCATCCCCAACTGGACCTGCAGAACATTGTGCTGGAGGGTCACGGGCCAAATCACTAAGTTCCTACACCAAGACAGAAAATGCTGGATCATGTAACCATAATAGAAAACACAAGCAAGTAAAGACAGTCGTCTGCTTCCAGTTATTTTTACACTATTCTTTAAGGGACATATAATCACAACTTACATCAACAATACATTCTATTAGGAAAGAAAACATAAGTAACCCCAGTCCAGTTTCTGGGACACACTAGGCACAGTTATTTTATGGACACATACCAAGACAATCATCTCGGCTAGGGGTTCATAAAAGCACACACACACATCGCTATGAAGTTTTACTGCAGGCATACACCTCGTTTTCCCATGCTTCACGGATACGCGATTTGGGGGGGGGTTGTTTTGTTAAAACAAATGGAAGGTCTGCGGCTACCTGTGCCATCTTCCTAACAGCACCTGCTCACTTTGTGTCTTTGTATCCTATTTTGATAATTTCTGTAATATTTCAAACCCTCTACCAGTAAAGAAAGATTACAACTTGCTGAAGATCCAGACGATGTTTTTTTAGTAATAAAGTATTTTTAAATTAAGGTACATTTTTAAAGACATAATGTTATTGAACACTTAATAGACTACAGTATTGTAAACGTTAACTTTTATATGCACTGGGGAAGAAATAAATGTGACTTGCTTTATTGTGATATTTGCTTTATTTGGGTGGTCTGGAACCAAACCCTCAATATCTCTGAGGTGTGCCTGTACATGAACAAAAGCTGTCCTCTTACAAAATGAAAAAGTTGTAATCAGACACTTTCCTAGGTTAAGAACTTAGGGCAGTTATCAACATTCATGTTATTTGCTGAGCTTTCAGACCATCTCAGAGGCTCTGTCTTAAATACTCTTTTTCTGAACCACACTACCCAGTGACCAAATTTTCTCCTTAAAAAATCTCTCATGGGGCTAGGTAAGTACCCCGTTTGGTTTGATCTCCTTATTCCTCAATGCAACCTTATCTTTTACTTAACATTGAGTATATCTCTGGAAAAACCTTCCTCTCAAGGTAGAAAAGCACTGTGCTTTTTTTGCTAAGAAGCAAAACAAGCAGTATCCACAATTCCATTTGACCTTATATTTCCAACATAAGTGTAATTTAGCCCTTCCATGACTTGTGCATAACCCATATGGGTAATCTAGTAAGAAAACAGAGTTGCTTCTTTACAAGTTTAAAAAAATTAATGATACAGCTTTATCTCTATACACCTATATATAAATTCCTACAGTACAGGGATTTATAGACCTTTGAGATAATAATGGACTTCTAAGAAAAAGGCAGGGAATACACTGCAGGAAGACAGATCAAATATTTGCCTTTACTATGGGCAAAATAATGCACTTCAGAAAACAGCCAATTGTTCAGGAATATCAGTCTAGATTCACTCCATTAAAAAAAAAAGATCAATGCAGAACTGTCCTTGAGGGGTAATCATTTTACAATATACATATATCAAATTATTATGTTGCACATCTATTACGTTATATCTCAAAAACAAAACTGGGACAAAGGAGTGCCTTGATATACACTTTGCCAATTTGCTTCTGAATCTCAAACTATGACTGCTTATAAGGTTATCAAGGCAGCCAGGGAATCCCAGGAGTCACAATCTTAAGACGACTGGAAGATCAGATCAGACTTTTATGCTTGCCCATGTAAATATACCTCATTTGTTCAACATATTTAAAGAAAGGGGGAAAATTCATTCCAGAAACTTAGATTCTGATCAGTACTAATTACAGAAGCTCTTATCTCGGAGTTAAGCAACTAGTTGAAAGAAACTGAAACTATGTACAGCTTTAGCTTAGAACTGAATCATAGTTTTTTGAGCAAAAAAAATATACTGGCAGCTTGAACTAATCAACTATCCAAATGACTTTTTCATAGGCCAGATCAACTCTCATAAAGCATTTATTTGCATTCCATGATCAGCCACTTTATTATAATGGCAAGCTACTTCAATACCATCTCAAGGTATATACTTTATTGCAGATAAGGATTGAGCATAGTCTAACTGATATGAAGAGAACTTTTTTCCATGTTCCAAAACTTATTTAACAAGTTCTGTTGTTTAAATGATCCAGCAAAAAAAGATACACCAGAAGCTAACTTATGCAGGCTAACTTCCTCTGCCGGAACATAAGGGTCCAAAGAAGTCTATTTTAAGATTAAAAACTTACCTGTTCCAAACCACCCTCTCCCCTTTCCTACACAACAATAAAGACGTGAATTTTCAAAAATGCTACTAAAACCAAACACAAACTTGCGCATACAATTCAAATGCTCAAATATAGCATCATGAAATGAGGACAATGAATATGCACCTCCCTCAATATGGATCATCAGTCTGGAGTCTCACTTTTAATCCAATTTAGACCCACTATTTCCTAGGCTTATTTCCGCATCTCTAAAACACAATAGAAATGCCTGTTGTTACAGAACTTTTGAAAGAATGAATAAGATAAAGTACTTCAGCACACTATCTGGCATATAATGTATTAGGTGCTCAGCAAGTGGAACACCCACCTTGAAGGCAAGATTTCCTAGACAGGCACTCAAATCACTTGTTTACTAAACAAAAGCAAAACTGCTTTATAAATAGGGTACTTATTATAGCCTTAGCTTATTTAAATCTTTTGCCTGTGTGATGACTTTTTATGCTTAGTTGTCTATAACATACTCTTCTAACAATTATATGGCTCATGCTATGATATATGTTAATAATACAAGGTCAGCAATTCGAGGGCTATTTGTGGATAGGCTTTTAAAGAAACCATGTTATTGAGTTGTATGAAATTACTAATACTTGACCATTTCTGAACTGCAATTTCATATGGTTCTACCTAAAACTGTCAGGTAAGCATGTGAACTCAAATATTACTAAAATGAGTTTCTTACACGGATCTACCCCAAATTTATGTAGTTTTCTGTACTTACACACTTTTACATTATGTTAATGATAAGAAAAATATCTAGCATTTTTAAATTAAAAAGTAATTTAATGATGGGTGGTCTAACAAAATACCCAAGTGATGCTGAAACAACATAAACTTCAGGAATCTATAAAGCTGACCTAGAATATATCAACATCCTACTTCGAAGTTGCACATTTTATGAAAAATCTAAGAAAACATTTTTTAACGAGTCTTCCTGCACATGGACATCTCTGAATCACTCAGCCTCTATATGCTGACATTTTCACTCCTTTACAGTGAATGTACAATTTCAGAGAGCACTGAATTTAAGCTCTTCACTCCCATAACTTCAGGCTCTTATTCCCCTCAGATAATTTCTAAATGCCTTATTTTCCAAGTTCCCCGTGACTAAGACACCTCTTAAGTAATACTCAAAGATGTAATATTCGGCCAAGTATGTACCAAAATCGACTTTAAAATCAACATTAAAAAATGACCTAAAGTAATTTTAAGAATCAAAATATCTTTTAAATCATATACCAGCACTTACCTCAAAGATGCCAACTAATTCTCATGACATTATTATGTCCATAGCAGAAGCAAGTAAGATATAAGAATATCTTAGCAGTGAAAATATATGAGAAAAAGCATAATAAGTCATCTCAGATGCTCTTCCATGCACCACTGTCTACTCAAACCCTCTTCTCCTACTTTCCTGGAAATGCTTTTCTCATACTCCACAGGTATGACTGTAGTGTTGGGGTGACTGTCAGCCACCATTAACCAACTACTCAGAAAGGGTAATCAGAGAATTTTGTTCCATCTATCCCTACCCAAGATTTTCAAATTGAAGCTGGAAAGGACACTTTTTCCTTCTCTAATCAGGAGCTGTAAGGATGTGACCCAGAGCTACTGGCAGGCATATGCCCTGAAATTACATGGTGAGTCCAAACAAAAAGAGGCCACATTGGGCAGCAGAGATAAAGAACTAACTTGGCATACAGACACACAATTTCAGTTCCTGAGGTTGTAGCTTGCTCTAATTCCTACAGTTACTGCTTTGATTGTTAACCACCCCAGTTTTCTTCAAGGGGCGGGGGCAGCAAACACAGAGTAAGGAGAGATCCACTCTAAGCAGAGTGCTACCTGGGCCCCATTACCAATTATACACATTTTAATCCACGAAATGTGTTGCTTTAATCTTGCTGTAAAACATGTAAGAAATATAAATGAAGCAAAGTCTCAAAAGGAAACTAGAGGAAGCAGGGAGAAATCATGTGGCTTACCTAGTAAAAAGTTAAACTTTCAATAATAGGAACTAAAGATTAACTTAAATCCATTTCTAAAATAAAAAGTGTAATATCAGCTCAAGTTACACCCAACAAAGCATTTATTCATTTATATGAAGACTACCTTTTTTGGTGTCAAGTATGTTAGGTCTGAAAATACCAAGATAGAAAAGATAGAACATGAATGCCTCCCCCAACAGACTGAGCTAAAAAAAAGCGCAGACATAATACAAAACCAAAAAATTATATTTCAAACAACCTGAGTGCTTAAAGTAAAGGCATTCAACTGCTTTGTGAATCCTGAAAAGGTTATCACTAACCTTGCCTGGGTTTAAAACAGTGACATTTGAACTGGGTCTTGATGGAAGGATAAGCATTCAAGGTAGAGAAACTAATTCAAAACCAGGGGTGTGAAAGAAAACAGGCTGTAAAAACTTGCTTGTAGTTTGGTATACCAGAGACACAACAGGGTACCGGTAAGGGAGTAGCAGATGTGGCTAGAAAGGTTAATCAGGGCTGGATCTTTTGAGAGTCTTGAATATTATGGCAAAGACTATTCCACAGCCAATGGGAAGTCACTGATTTTTAAGCAGGAATAGTTTTTAAGTAGGAGTAAGACAAATGAGATTTGGATTTTTTGATGTACTAGCAGTAGTACACTAGGAGTGACTGACTTTTTAAATTATTAATCCTAAAAGCAGTCATGTATCTGTGTACCTAGCTTGACATTACATTTTTACTATACCTCTTTCAGATTTTAAGTTTTGCAGATATAACAGAAGATCTCTCCTGTACTCCCCAGATGCCCTTCCCTTTCCCTGACAGGTTAAGACTATCCTAAATTTGGTTTCTGCCATTTCTCCACCTTTTCATTCACTACTACACATGTATATAGCATTGTTTGTGACAAGGTCAAGGACTTCTAAGAACCTGATGAACTACTGACCCTCTATCCCTCAAATACACATGCCCACACAAAATTTTACTTAATTTATGGGATGTCAAAGACCCTCCTCACCCTCCAAATTGTAGGAATACCTACTACAAAGGATGTATGAGTAGATAACTACATTAGGAAACTATAGCAGTAATTCAGGTGAGAGAACATAAACTAAGTCACTGGGGATGAAAAATAACTTAAAACACTGATCACTTTACCCTTACAACCACCTTATGGAAATAGGTCTCATCTCCATTTTACATTAGTGTCGCCCCCCCACGGCCGCCTTAAGAGGGGAAAGGAAAGACTGAGTTCAGATACAGGACATGCTGCGCTTCAGGATGGGCAGGAAAGCAAAGTAGTGTATCTACTAGATAACCTGAAAAATAGGTCCAGGGATACATTTAAGGCTGCTTTCTCAAGAGTGTCCTTGCATCAAAGATGTATTTAAGTTAAAGAAATTTGATATGGTACTTGGCAAACTGGAGAAAAAAAATTTCAATCACACCAACCCAACTCTTCATCAAGACCACTGAAATAAAATAGTTGGCAGGGGAGTTTGGCACACACTAGCTAAATGCTCCACTCACCTTGAAAAGACACTGGATCAAGGACATATAATACAGGGTACGATGCTAAAAACTGTACTCTCCGTGAAAAAAAAAAAACCCACCAAAGTTAGACACTTCTCTGCCACGGTGTACTCTTTTGGGGAAATATTCTCCTTTTGGGATCATCTTTCTCTGAATTGCTTCTCCTGAAACCTCCTGAACACCTGGCTAGTGTGAGAATCCAGGCCTTCTCCCACTGGGAAATACGTTTCTCCCTTCCCTTTAAAAGCCTAAATAGACCGATAGGAAAAGGAGTCAATCAAATTTCTCTTACAGGCAACCAACAGGTATAGCTTAAGCCAGTGAGTGTTCTCATCTGGAGGTACATGATTAAACATTAATGAGTCTGACCATTCATTATGTGGGACTCAAAACAGAAAGCCTACAGTTTGTTTTGAGGAAGATCTTTGCTTCTATCATCATGGGACACAGTATCTTTGACAACTGACTGTTGGAGATAAAACATGAAAAGGCTGAGAGAGACACTGGCCAAGAACAGAAGTCTAAACATACTGCTAAATATTTGGTTTTTGTTTCTCTAGTCTCTCTACATCTTCCTCACTCGATATGAAATGACCAACCACAGACTACAAAGAACAGGAAACCAAGGTATTGAACAGATTAGAGGCTCTGAGAGATGTTAGGGAAGTATAAGAAATGGTCACTGCCTCCAAAAGGCTTATAAACTGAAAATACAAGAACTATTTATGAATAACTATAGAGCAGCCATGAGTAGATGAGCCTTCAGTAAGATTTAAGACTTCCGGTAACTACTATTTACACATTCTGCTAAACATTCTTTCAATGACAGCCATTACTTATACATTAGATCAACATAACCAAAGTCAGCATTTATGAAAACAAAATTTGTTTAATCAGTTCTGCTACTGAAGTGTAACTCCCTGTATAACCTTTTCTAGTTTGTCCAGTTCCATCACTCTCCCAAGGGCTGGCCAAAATTTAACCCAGATGACTACTGTGGTAAGGTCAAGTATAGTAGTTAATTACGATATTAAGTACAATAATTACCACAATGTTCCACGATCATGTTATCCCAATCTCTGCCATCCATCTTGCATCATCACACAAAGTCATAATAATAGCAGTATGGATACATTTTCTATCATCACTTTTGGGAAAACTTGAAGTCCATCCCATTACTGCAAGTTAATTTCTTGTATTTTATTCAAGAGTCCATTTCTTTCAAAACTTTTACTTGACTTCAAGATTTGTATGAGCATGGGAATCAACACTATGAAGACAGCCCTTGGGACTTCCCTGGTGGCACAGTGGTTAAGAATCTGCCTGCAATGCAGGGGACATGGGTTTGATCCCTGGTCCGGCAATATCCCACATGCTGCAGAGCAACTGAGTCCACGTGCCACAACTACTGAAGCCCACGTGTCCTAGAGCCCGTGCTCGACAACAAGAGAAGCCACCGCAAGAAGTCCGCGCGCTGCAATGAAGAGTAGCCCCCGCTCCCTGCAACTAGAGAAAGCCCGCGCACAGCAACCAAGACCCAACACAGCGCCCCCGCCCCCCCCAAAAAGGACAGCCCTTGCCTCTTAAACCTATACTGAGCAACATAAAATACTATCTTGGGAGCTGGATGAGATGAGGGCATGAGGTAGGAAGGAGTAAGTGCCTTTAAGAAATTCTGAAATAAGAATCACCCTCAAAGAACCTTTACGACCTAGCAATATAAAGGTATATATCTTGACCAATGATAGAGGTCAAAATGCAATAGTAATTACCCAATGAGGCAGACAATAATTGCTCTAGTTCTTATAAAGATCAAGTTTGCTATGAAGTAAACAAAAAGTTTTTAAACTTCAATGTTGTGAAATTTATTTTACATACCGCACGTGGATACAAATATCAAGGAAGGAAACAAGTATCTCAGAAATGCATGGTTACCGGAAGTCATTTCAAAAGAAGGAAGCTTGGCAAAAAGATTTTGGGATCTGAACAATTTCATATGTGGACGTAAGAATGGGAAGGAATAGTCCCCTTAAAAATCATTTTAGTTTGGAATTTGTGATTTCTTCTAAGAAATCCTGAAAGTTTCTTTTACATTAAAGATTAAGAGGGTAGGGCTTCCCAGGTGGCGCAGTGGTTGAGAGTCCGTCTGCCGATGCAGGGGACACGGGTTCGTGCCCTGCTCCGGGAAGATCCCACATGGCGCGCAGCGGCTGGGCCCGTGGGCCGTGGCTGCTGGGCCTGCGCGTCCGGAGACTGTGCTCCGCAACGGGAGAGGCCACAACAGTGAGAGGCCCGTGTACCGCAAAAAAAAAAAAAAAAAAAGATTAAGAGGGTAAGTGCTGCATACCATGTCTCATTACATCACTAACAAGAAATTAACTTCCTGTTTAGCTATAATTATGAGACAAGTATGCCTGTTCATTCAGACAAGGTACAAAGAATAGCTTGAATGAATAATACTGTAATTTTCTTTCTTTAGATCACCATTAAAAATAAGTCACTTCAGATTACTCAAAGCTGTTCTTTTGTAAGCAGTATCTCTAAATGGGCAAAGACAAAGAGCCAAATTTAGTTCCTAAGCTTTGATCCATGAAAGCAAATAAGGCATTTTATAGATATGAAAAACAAAAATTAACAGCAGTCCAGTGGTTGAAGACATTCAATTATACATTAGCCAGGAAACTGTAACAAGGCTAGGATTAATATGAGGTATTCCATCCTGAAAATGAACAAGTAACCAAGAAGTAGTGAATCACAACTAAGACCCAAAAGGTTAAATACAACAAATTTAACTAAGAAAAGCTGGCTGGAAGTCTCTGAATGATACAACATTATGTTCAAAGTATAGTTGGAGATAAAAATCTGATGTTTGGGCAAAGTATAAAATACTCATTTGAACTTTTCCCCTCCCCACGTAACAGGACCGAGGGTACCATTTTGAGACTAAATCTCATCTAACAACATAGACCAACAAATGATATACTCACTAAACATACCCATTTTTCATTACACTATACAATTTTGAAATAAGATCATTGTTATGGTAGCAAAACTAGCTCAAGAGCACAAAATTTCCAGTGAAATAAAAATCATTTAATTTTAACACTAATTTGTCTTGGAAAGGGAATTAGTTATAAAAAACACACTAAACAGTGAAAAAAATATATATAACTATATATATATAATATCGTACGGAAAGGCATTTAAATAAACCTATCTTTAATAATGGGTGAATCTGACATTGGAATAACGATTCCCCTTATTTTAAATAAATGCTTCCCTTACTTGATTTATAATAATTTTGAAAAGCTGTATAGAGTGACAAATACAAATTTATGTGTTTACATGCTCGTTTCCTTCACTCAAAGAAGACATCCTCATGGGTAGTAACAGGCTTCCCTATATTTTGTCCCCTGAGACTAGACTACTGTGCCAAACAGTAAGACCTCAATAAGTATTGATTAAATGATTATCCCTTATGTCTGAGGTTCTTAACCAGAGGGAGGCTTCAGAATCACCTAGGGGACATTTCAAAATTATGCCTGTTCCCAGAGAAATGGTTCAGTAAGTCTGGCAAGACCCCATGTACCTATATTCTTTTAAAAGCTGTTAAACATTCTGATATATAAATGTAACCCATGTCAAAACCCACATACACCAAAATCTAGTAGAATGCAAAAGCTAATCTAGGATTTGAGAATTCAATCTGAAACATTCTAATCTCAATACTAGGAATTTGGTGTCTTCTTTAATAAACGGATTATAGTGAAATGCTTTGTAAAATCCTCAAGAATTGACTGTTATCGTAGATAACAAAGGACACCTGAACGCACAGAGTTAACATACAATATGATAGAGATATCCAGTGATAGTTTTTCCCCAGTGTTAGCAAGAGTATTCAACTTTCCACTTGTATGATAACTACTAGAATTAACATTGACGGTGATCACGATGAAACCAAAGCATAGTGTCAACATCACCCTTATTCAAATAAAAAACTGAGGTCATTACATGATCAGCATTTCTCAGTCAACAAACGCCCTACAAACCAAGTTAGCTGGCTAAAGACAAGCCTTGAGACATGATGCATACAGCCTATAGGCTTACTGGAAAGAAGTTTATGATGCCCCCAGTGATTAGTCAGCACATAGTAGTTCCCTTAGTCCTTGAAGATACTAACCGAAAAGAAATTCACTACTTTCAAAACTTATGTTAGCTAAAATCTAAACTCATAAATTAGCTATAACCTAAGAATAAAGTTCAATCCCAATTATTTAAATGTGAAGTGGGAGGAGAGAGCTTATTTCAGGAAGCAAGATTAAATTTAGGAATTGAAATTGTTCAAAATAGCAGACAGCATGGAGTTTAAGAGCTCGAGTTCTTGAGGTAGACTATCGGATTTGAATCTCAGTCCCTTACCAGCCATCTGACCACAGACGAGTAACTCACTCTATACCTGTTTCCTCAGGTATAAAATGGAATGGTAAGAGCATCCATCTCATGTGGTTGTTGTGAGAATTAAATAAGTAGATACTCATAAAGGGCTTAGAAACAGTGTTCAATACAGAGCAGATGCTAAGTCTAGCTGTTAGGAGAATGATGCATACAAAAGAAAACTTTTACAATACCAAAACCCTAAAAAGATGACATGACAACGTAGTGGTTAAGAGCACACACTGCAGAGCCCAAATTGCCTAGGTCCTAATCCCAACTCTGCCATGATATGAGGACCCCTTTTTTTTTTAAACCTCTCTGTGCCTTAGGTTTCTAATTTTAGAATGGAGATATTAATTATACCTACTTCCTTGGGGGTGTCATAAGAGTTAATTCAAGTGCTTCAAACAGTTCTGACACGTTGCAAACACTCAAAGCATGAGCTATTCTTTCAGGTTTGGTTCATATTACATTTTATGTAAAGTTCTCTTTAAACATCCCCAAAATACATGCACTGTGGTCATTCTGTTTGATCAGAGTAGTAAAACTGCCTCTGGCTCCCAAACACCACCAACCAACTAGGGAGTTCACATATTTTATTCTTGTTGACAGCCTTATAAGACCACAGCTTGTCCAAATAAAGAATACAAGGGGGGGAAAAAAAAAGAATAGGGCTGTTTGATCAGGCTGCTTGGTCTAAGAAATATTCAAAAAAACTACAACATAAGCTTTAGAAAGAAAACAAATTTAAAAGCTTAATCAAATGAACTGCTATTGATTAAAAATATTCCAACAATAAGCATTCCAATAAAATGATCAGTGAGGAACAGATATATCTTAACATTCAGAATCTGGGGGGCTGCAGACAAGAATAAATTAAAAATAAAAGAGAGGTGCCTAAAATAAAGAGCATCTCCCATCAGAGTTGTCCACCTGCTAAAACTGTTTGAATCTGGGACTTTTTTTTTTTTAAAGTTTGACCATATGATTCTGACAGTGACAGCTGAAGACCAAACCACATGCACAACAAAACTTTTCTACAGGTTGAATCAAAAATGTCCCACATCAACACTTTTTTTTCCAGTTTGGAGAGTGTTACGTCAAGTTTCTGTATTACACAGATCTTCAAAGTATTTACAAAAGGAGACAATCTGGTATTGATGAAGAGTACTAGACTCGAAAAGTTCTTTAATAAAAGCTCTTGAAAATTAAAGTTGCAGTAATAAATTGAGTGCCTTGTGCTAGGGGCCTGTTTAAAGCCACACATTAACTTATTTAATCCTTAAGAAAAATCTTGGACTCTAAAATTTGTTTTGCTCACTGCTGCAACCCTAGTGTCTAGAATAGTGCCTGGTACACACGAAACACTCAATTATTTATAGGTCATACACAACAAATATTCATTTTATAGAGGCACACAAGTAAATTTGCCGAGCCCTAGAATTCTAACTGGAGCATTTCTGCCCCGAAGTTCACACTCCTAACCATTATACTGCCTCTCTAGAGCTTTTAAATCATTAAAGTGGTGTCACAGCAGCTGGGTATCACCTGTAAAAGAAAAAAAATCAATGAGACCTTCCTTTAAAGTGTTCTGTTCCACGTGCATAAAAATCTATGGATTTGAAATTATTCCACATCTTAGTGGCCCGAATTAATTCCTATAGATAAAAGGTTTTGATTTGTACTGAATACTACGTTCAACTATATTGCAAAATATAACTATGCTTCTCCAGTGTGTTGCTGGCCTTCAAAGTGGTCATAGAAAGAGATGTTTAATAATCCTTTGTACTTTAAGCCTTAACTCCTAAACTCCTCTCTTTTTCCATGGTCTCAAAAATACAAAGACTGAAGTTTGTATTTCACATAAGCCCCCAGAGACAATGCAGTGATGGCCTAAATCAAAATTTACCATTTCAACATCAATACTTTGAATCTAAACTTTCATCATTCATAAGATACCAGTTTTGCCAAATAAGTTCCAAAGTCACACGTTAAATAAATGTAAAATTAAGCAGCATCAGGTCTATTTTTAGTAAAGCCAAGTCCTTGCCATTCCGTCCATGTAAACTATTTAAAAAGCAACCTATCAAAACCAAAGTTTGTAATCCACAACCTCCTCTATTTCCTAGTTTTAGTAAGGCTGAATTTATTCCATGGCATTTTTTTCAAGTTAGCTGTAAATACTCCACCCTCCTCGATTGTGCAAGAACCAAACACATCACACACAAGTTACAAAAAAGGGAAATACAGTCTGAGAGTCTGAATATAGATAAGTCTCGAGCAGAAGATCTTAGGGCAGTGTACAACCTGATGTAAAAGTTAACATTTAACAAAGAATATTATTTCATATTATTACGAAAGGAGATGCCGGAAAGAGCCTGAACCACTTAAAGCAGCCGCCATCTTAAAATGCGGGATAGAAGTTAGAGCAAGAAAATGAGACTAAACCACCGGAGGTGGAGGTTCCGCTCACCCACCGAGCCTCGAAAAACCCTATTTTTTCCAACACGGATCCACAGTGTACCATCAAACCTCGTTTTAAATAGCTTAACAATTTCCCCGGAGGCTGCTATGAAACGGACTGAGGCAGACATAGGTACACCTACCCTCCTCTCGCTGCCACCACACTCTCCCCCCCTCCCCCGCCAAAGCAAAACGGAGCTTCCAGAAGGGCTTTCCATCAGTTCCCGGCGCGCCTCTGATGAACAGTTTCGGGTGAAAAGCCGCAACTACAAAACACAGAAAGCGGCAACACTGTGTCAGCCCACCTCCTCCCAGCCCCACTTACTCCTGTGCAAGCTGCCCAGAGTCGAGCAGTTTCTGGCCAGGCCCATTCACTACTCTTCAGCCGGTGAGACTTCTACCCCGACCCCTTAATCACGTTCGGGACCCGCCGCATTTCTTAGGTCTTCTCTCCTCTGAGCTTCCCCCGTCTCTTCTTCCAGAAGGCCTGGAGCCTTGATCTTACAACTAAAATAAGTTTCCAAGCCCCGAGAATAGGAAGCGCCGTGACATTTGCGGGAGCGTCTCCCGGCAATTCCGAAGAGGGACTAAACTCTTCTTCTCGAAGAATCGAGGCGCCTGCAATCACCACTCTCCCTCATCGCTAATTTGCACCGATTCCATTGAAACACGCTCAAGATAACACCTCACTTGCCGCAAGTGCTCTGTTCCTGAGTTTTCCCCCTCGCTTCTTCTTAAAGTACAGCCGCGTTCCCCATCCCCCAATGGACGAAGTGACCCAAGGAAGAGTCTTTCCGAAATTATACGCCCCCCCCAATGCCAAGGCTCTCCCTCCCGGCTGGGCCTTCCTTTTCTCTCACGCCCCCATTCCCTCCGCCCCATGGGTTACCTTATTAATCCGTTTCAGCGCCATAGTCTGTGCTTTTCGTCTGGCTCCTCACTATACCGGTGTGTGTTCAAAGTTCCGGCCAAAACTCTTGATTATCCCGGCGGCTGGGAAGGATTGTCTCTTGGTCTCACACCGGCTCTGCCAGACACAGGCGCCTTTTGCAAAAACGGAGCAGATCAGCACTCGCACAGGCCCCGCAGAGACCCTGACGAGTCCAAGTCCCTCAAAAACGGTCGCGATCCGGGGTGGGTGGGGCGGCAGAGCCACCGACAGCCTCTATGCCGAGCTTCGGCCCGAAGAGGGGGCGAGGGTGCCGGGAAGAGCGGAGGGGTGGCTCCAACTGTGACTTCCCGGCCTCTCGAAAGGAAGAGACCCGGGTGGGAAAGGAAGAGGCGTAGGAGAAAGGGGTGGGTGCGGGGCAGGGTCCGGGGCCCAGCAGAGGAGGAGCCGGGGCCTAGTCGGCGCTACGCCGGCGTCACTAGGGCAAAGAAAGGCAAGGGGGGAGGGGAGAACAGGAGACTCCGGACTGACGCCCGGCTTCTTTCGGCCGCTGCTCAAAAGTGCGGCCGGGGAGGGGAAGGAAATAAATCAGAGGCTGGATGTGTACCGCTGTCCCCGCAGCTAGAGCTATGCTGTGTCGGCCCTGACGCCACCATACACTCCGCCTTCCAGCGCGCTCCCGCGCGCTCCCGCCCGCCCAGCCACCGCCACCACGCGCCCGAGCTGCCCCTGAGGCTCCGGCTTAGGTGCGAGGACGCGCCCATTCCCCCTCCCCCTTAAACGGGAGAGGCCCCGGCGTCCCCAGCCTTCCCACCCTACCCCACCCAACAGGCTGGTCACTCAAGCCACCGAGGGCCTGTATTTCCCTCCTTACCCGGCCGGCCACTGGGCCGGCCTCCCTTCCCTTCCCCTAGCCGTCCACACCCACGCGTACAGAGGGGCCGGGGCCTCCCTCAAGCTGCGGCCTCGGCCTCCTCCCCGCGCGGCAGCTGGTGCCTCCCCGGCCCTACGGGGCTCACGCGCACGACACAGCCACAAGATGTCCGCTCTGACGGAACTACTGCCAGCTGCCACGCTCCGCCCCTCCCCCCTCCTCCTGCCTCTTCACCGCCGCGTATCAGTCCGCCAACGCCGCCGTCGCGAGCGCGGCGCGAATCTAAGGGCGAAAGAGGACGGCTTGCTCCCCAGGTCCTGGGCCGAGCGTATCTGTGCCAACCCCCTTCTCCTTTTCGGAACAGCACCTTCTTACTAAACAGATCGGAGGTTGGACTGGGAGGGCGGGGGCCGGAGGCAGGTCATGGGCTGGGGGGAAGGGTAGACGAGCGGCGGAAACCCTTAGACTCAGAGAAGCATCGAGAACCGGAAGGAGACCATGGGAGGAAGGTAATGGAAGCGGCAGCTGCGCGGTCGAGCCCCATGCCCCTCCCGACAGCGTCCCCCAATTTCCTCACTTGGTATTGAGGAGGCGAATCTCGCGAGAATCTCGTGGCTGGCTAACAGGAGCTGTAGCGCTGCAATGACTTAAGGGCAGTTTTGTGCCCTCTTCCTGATAGGGGCCCGCCCCCAAATCCACAAATTCTCGCGAGATGCAATGGGGCACCGGATCGACCTGGGGCGGGCCGTGGCCGGGAAGCACCGCCCCTGAATGCTTATATTGGTGGGAGGGAGAGGAAATGGAGTTTCCCGCACTGGTAAGAGCGCGAGCCGACACATCCCTCTGTCAGGCGCTCAGTCAGGAATGTGCTGTGGGAGGTACTATGGGTTAATTACCGGATACCTTTAGTCTACGTTGACTCGGGCTTTTGAAGTTTCCGGTGCAGCAGGTGAGCGATATTGGCTCGCCTGCCGGCCTGGGCTGGTTAACCTGTGGGAGGAGTCGCCCCTCAAAATGGGAACAGTTATTTCAAATAGAACCGGGCAGGCAGCTGATCAGCGCTCCCACGTGCGGAATCCTAGTGCTATTCTGACCCTAGGGCCTAGAGGGTCAGCCCTGAGAACAGAGTGACCATTGACCAGACCCCAGAATTAGAGCAGCCTAGAAATCAAGCTCAACTGTGAATTGATTAGGAGGGAGGGTAGGGAGATTGGGACGGGCTGTTTACTTGCCTCTGTAATCAACGATCACCATCGCTAAGGTTTAGGTATGGGAGTAGGTTTAATACCTTTTTCTTCTGTTGCTGTGTTTCAATCCCTAGAGCCAGAAAGTTACAAAACTCATTCAAGAAATAAGAGTTTGGGGTCCGAAAAACTCAGTACTTACTGAAATATCCAGGGAGAGAAATACGGGGTTTTATTCTGCCGGTGAAAAGGATGGAGAGGTGATTTTGCTTTCTGGTATATCATACTTAGGGCACAGGGTAGTAAGATTAATTTTATAGGGCATTGGAAAGTAAGAACTGACCTGCTTATGGTTTTCTAACGTTCCTTAATGACCCCACTTAAGAGAGTAGAGATCTTTAAGAATTAAATGGAAATATAAATTTGTTTTTTAAATATACTTGACTTTTAAGGGAAAGCAGGAAGCTATTTCCTCCTACTATAAAATATTACTTAATAAAAACTTATTAAGCCTGTGGTAAATTTGTATTATTCAAGTGACCATAACAGCATCACTAGAGCAATTAGTGGAACAGTTCTTCTCAAACTAGTATCTTGGAATCACCTAGGATGTGTTCGAAATGCTGATTTTGATTTAGTAGGCCAGGGGTGGCGCCTGAGAGTCTGTAATTCTAACAAGATACAGATTACTCAGAGGACCACCCTGTGAGTACCAGAGCACCGAAGTGCTCACCTCATGGCCTGCTGGACACCTCTGCCCCCTCCTTTTTTCCTAAATAAGCTTCCTTTTGTTCTCTCTTTTAACCAGTCTAATACAGTAGAAACACAGGATTAGACAATTGGAGTGAAAGAAGAAATGCAGGTTTGAGTTCTTGTTCCATTGCTTCCCATTTGTGTGATATTGGTGTGGTTACCTAGTTTCTTCAACACTAAAGTAGGTATAATAATAGCTGTCCTTTCTCAGGGTTATCATATGCTTCAGATGTCATAATGCATGTAAAAGGGCACTGTAGACTACAGTACTGTATAAATGTAAGTTAGTCAAACATCAGCTGGCCATAGTGTGAAACAAATCTATAATAATAATAATAAATATAAGTAATATTTATGGAACATTTATAATGTACCAGGTACAGTGCTTATTAACCTCTTTTCACAAATAAAGAAATTGATGCACAGAGAGATTAAGTTACTGTCCCACGGTCACAAAGCTGATAAATAGCAGAAGTAGAATTTGAACCCATGCAGTTAATATCAGAGTATTTATTGAATGGAGTATTTATTGTCTCTTAATTTAGAAAGTGGGAGGGTAGGATGTTTTAGATTTCTACTTTCAATACTATCCGAAGCTAATTTTATTTGACTTATTTCTCCCTCTATTTGTTTTGCTCTTTCAAAAGCCAAGTATAAGAATGGTAGGAGGGCTTCCCTGGTGGCGCAGTGGTTGAGAGTCCGCCTGCCGATGCAGGGGATGCGGGTTCGTGCCCCGGTCCGGGAAGATCCCACATGCCGCGGAGCGGCTGGGCCCGTGAGCCATGGCCACTGAGCCTGCGCGTCCGGAGCCTGTGCTCCGCAACGGGAGAGGCCACAGCAGTGAAAGGCCCACGTACCGCAAAAAAAAAAAAAAAAAAAAAAAAAGAATGGTAGGAAACATTCCTACCTACTCAGAGGGAACTCACAAAATCCAGGAGGTCCATGAAGAAAAGCCCTAGAGAAGCTAATTTGTACTACCCTAATCTAAACAAGCTTTGGTATGAAAATATAATGGACCACATCAATGCTCTGAATTAACAGAGCACAGAAGAGTGAGACAAATTTGAGGTCAGCGTTCTTAACTGTTTTTGAGCCACAAACCACATTAGCAGGCTGGTGAAGCCATGGACTCTTCTCAGAATTATGCTTTTAAATGTATAAAATAAAATTCATAGCATTACAAAAGAAAAAAAATTGAAACAAGCTCAAAATATTCAAGAAAAACAAACTTTTGATATAGGAATATATGGGCTTTATTAACACTGTAAGATCTAGTGTTGGGTCTAATAAAGACCAAATTTTTGAAATAATGATGAACATAAAATTTCCAGAGTTTGCAACAGTTGTAATGTGATATAAAGGATCTGTGATTCCTATTGGAGATACAGACATAGGTGCAGCTCTTTGGTGCTTTCAGTCATAATTGAAGGAAATGCTAATTTTCAGTTAGAGATTAGTAAAAATAAAGATGTAATTTTTTTTTTCCCATTCAATTTCACACACCCCCTGAATTCTATTCATGGACTTAATGTTAAAAAACCTTAGGTGGAATCAAGTAGGCATATTACTGTTGGTAAGCTTTGGATTGTGACATTTTAACATGGAAATATAATTGATATTCATAATAATAGTGATTTATTAAGAAAAAGTTTACCACTAGTATACTGTTGTTAAGAAGGCATGGAAGTGTGTAATAGGGTAGGAAATAAATTTATCCCATTTGTTGATTTCTTTTTTTTTTTGGATACCTATAAAGGTACCCTATAATAAACTACTACCCCCAACATCTAAAAAAAAAAAAAAAGGTACCCTATAGAAAATTTACCTATCCAGAGTGATTCATTTCCCAAGCATTTTGGATAACTTAGGTTTTACTGTATCACTCTTACTTATTCGTAAATGCCTTTACAAATAAGACATGCTGGAAGAATTACAAAATGAAAATAATAACCAAAGATGAAAGAAATTAAAATACTGTGTATTTAAAATTCTAAATAACAAGTGTTAATAATTGTTATTTGATGTACTGTGTGCTGGGCCCTTTAATCCCCATTACACAGATGAAACATTCAAGGTCATACAATTACTAAGTAGTACAGCCAGGATTTAAACCTAGGCAGTCTGACCTCAAAGCTCTCACTCTTTTTTTTTAATTGAAATATAGTTGAAAAGCTCTCACTCTTTACTAAGGTGTTTATTTTTTTTACCCTTCGACTGTTAGCCGACTTTAATTTGCCCACTAGTATAACAAATACATATTCACTGCCTCAAAATATTTTCACCCAGTGTCTAAAAGGAATTAAAAAAAATTTTATTGAAGTGTAGTTGATTTACAATGTTATGTTATAAAAGGAATTTTCTAAATTCTTCCTTTGCTGTGGTATTGCTTATATCCAACACTACCTTTAAAATAAGTGGGCTAGGGCTTCCCTGGTGGCGCAGTGGTTGAGAGTCCGCCTGCCGATGCAGGGAACACGGGTTCGTACCCCGGTCTGGGAAGATCCCACATGCCGCGGAGCGGCTGGGCCCGTGAGCCATGGCCGCTGAGCCTGCGCGTCCGGAGCCTGTGCTCCGCAACGGGAGAGGCCACAACAGTGAGAGGCCTGCGTACCAAAAAAAAAAAAAAAAAAAAAAGTGGGCTACCAGTTGGGGCTAGAAAATAGTTTGTTTTACAGAAATTTTTGTTGTAATGGAATTTTGCTTAGAAGATGAAGAAATCCACTCATGCCTTTTCCTGCCCTACAAACATACTTGCATATCTGAAATTAAACATTTGTTTTATAATGGTGCTACTGTATTTTTTATATTGACCACTGTCAGGGTTGTATGGAAGAAATTATTGCATGTAAATAAATCCTAATATATGAAGTTCTAGATTATCTATGCTTAATGGAGGCAAGTGATTATGAAATCCCAAATTTATTTTTATTTGGCACTGAAGTGAATTTATTGGTTGACTATGCTTTCTATTTGTTTGTATTTACACTAGCATACTTACATTTCTACTCAGTTTTGCTAAGGTTAAAATTAAAACGACCATGGCCTAGAAGTATTTTGATGTTTTAAGAGGCAGTTTAGGATCAGCTCAAACTTTAAAACACTATTCACATGTCTGGTATTATAGAGAACTCACTTTACAGTTGCATTTGACCTATTTGAATTACGATGATAGCAACGTCCCCATCTGAAAAAAAGAAAGGAAAATAATCATTTTTTTATATAGCAGTGTGCAGTATGCTAAAAAAGACTATGGTTTTATATATTGAAAGAAACATTCAGAAGTTAAAAAGGTGCAAAAATGTTGAAGAAATAGCTAAACCAGTCCCTTCCTTCTTAATGAATATTGTATTGAAGTCTTTCTAATTATGGTAGGTCAGATTTTCTTGCATGAAGTGGCATAAAACTGAAGAATATAAAGAATGAAGAAAATTAGCATAAAAGTGGCAATGGAATAACTAATCCAAATTATGAAGTCCTAATATTATATGAATGCATCAGTGAAGCTACATTATTGTAATGTGAGTACAGGGGTTAATTAAAACGTACTTGTGAATAAACATTGTTAGCGTAGACTAGTACATATACTTATGTTATTAATATTACGGCTATATTTTTAGATCTTTGTAACTTTGTCACAGAATTTTTTCTTCTTATTGAAGTATAGTTGATTTACAGTGTTGTGTTAGTTTCTGGTGTACAGCAAAGTGATTCAGTTATACATCTATATACACACTCCTTTTCATTACGGTTTATTTCAGGATATTGAATATAGTTCCCTGTGCTGTACGGTAGGAACTTGTTCTTTATCTATTTCGTATATAGTAGTCTGTCTGCTAATCCCAAACTCCTAATTTATCCCTCCCCCACCACCTTTCCCCTTTGGTAACCATAAGTTTGTTTTCTGTGTCTGTGTTTCTGTTTTGTAAATAACTTCATTTGCGTCATATTTTAGATTCTACATATAAGTGATATCATATGGTATTTGTCTTTCTCTTTCTTACTTCACTTAGTATGATAATCTCTGGGTCCATCCATGTTGCTTCAAATGGCATTATTTCATTCTTTTTAATGGCTGAGTAGTATTCCATTGTGTGTATATACCACATCTTCTTTATCCATTCATCTGTCGATGGACATTTAGGTTGCTTCCATATATTGGCTATTGTAAATACTGCTGCTGTGAACACTGGGGTGTATGTATCTTTTCAAATTATAGTTTTCCCTGGGTATATGCACAGTAGTGGGATTGCTGGATCATATGGCAGCTCTACTTTAGCTTTTTAAGGAACCTCCATACTGTTTTCCAGTGGCTGCACCAATTTACATTCCCACCAACAGTGTAGGAGGGTTCCCCTTTTCTCCACACCCTCTCCAGCATTTGCTATTTGTAGACTTTTTAATGATGGCCATTATGACTTACGTTGTTACAGAATTTTATAACTTGCTAAGGACACTGGCTCTAACACAGTTTATGCCATTTTATTAACTTAATTACATTATAAATGCTACGGTCCAGATTTAATATAAAACTATGAATATACAAAATGCATGTTTACAAATTCACTTGGAATAGGAAATATGGAACCCAACTCAACCAAACGTTTTTCATATTATTTGCATAAAAATCAAATTAGTTCGGCTTCCCTGGTGGCGCAGTGGTTGAGAGTCCGCCTGCCGATGTAGGGGACACGGGTTCGTGCCCCCGTCCCGGAAGATTCCACATGCCGCAGAGCAGCTAGGCCCGTGAGCCATGGCCGCTGAGCCTGTGCGTCCGGAGCCTGTGCTCCGCAACGGGAGAGGCCACAACAGTGAGAGGCCCGTGTACTGCAAAAATAAAAGAAAAAAAAAAAATCAAATTAGTCTCTATACCTTACCACTTCAGAATTTCATTTTAATGATCAAGACAAGTGAGTGTGGTTTAGGAAACTACTTTATTTCATACTGAGAACACCATTTTGACCTTGAGGTGGTTTTTGGCACATAATGAACCACGCCCAAATGTTAAAGCTAAAAATAAATTTGAGCATTTTCAATGTAAAAACTTGTATACATGAATGTTCAGAGTATTATTCATAATAGCCAAAAAGTAGAAACAACCCAAATGTCCATCAGCTAATAAATGGATAAATAAAATGTGGTATATCCATATGATGGAATAGTATTGGTTAATAAGAAAGAACAAAACACTGATACTGCTGCAACATGTATCTTGAAGCTTGAAAATATTCTGCTAAGTGAAAAAAGCCAGACACAAAAGGCCACGTACTGTATGATTCCATTCATATGAAATGACTAGTAGATTACTGGTTACCCGCGACTAGGGGCAGGGAAAATGGGGAGTGACTGCTAATGAGTATGTGGTCTTTTTGGGGGGAAGGTGATGAAATGTTCTTAAGTTGGATAAAGGTGTTGATTACACAACTCTGTGAATATTCTAAAATCCACTTGACTGTACACTTTAAAAGAGTGAATTTGATGGTATGTGAATTATCGCAATGTAGATTTTTTAAAAATAAATTTATTTCATTTTTGGCTGCGTTGGGTCTTCGTTGCTGCGCGTGGGCTCCCTCCAGTTGCGGTGAGCGGGGGGGCCACTCTCTGCCACGGTGCGCGGACCTCTCATGGCGGCGGCCCCGGCCCCCTCCCTCTCCCCCTCCTTCCCTCCTCCCCCTTCCCCCCACCCCCCGGGGGCGCATGGGCTCCGTAATTGTGGCACACGGGCCCAGCCGCTCCGCGGCGTGTGGGATCCTCCTGGACCAGGGGTCGAAACCCTGTCCCCTGCATTGGGAGGTGGACCCTCAACCACTGGGCCACCAGGGAAGCCCTAGATTTAAAAAAACTAATGAATTAGAATTAAAATGTGAGATCAGCCTGGAAACTTACTACTAAATATTTTCAATATCTCATACTTTTCTGGTTACTGATGATAAGATGGCATCCTTTTTTTTTTCATCCTTTTAAAATGTAAAAAATTTACATCCAGCAAGGTTTTTCCTTCAGTACAAACAACAATGTAATTTAGATTTGGTTTTAACATAATAAGCATTTGCTGTCAGTTAGTCTTAAATTTGGAGATATTTTCATCAATGTTATTTGCTTTGTAAAACATAGTGATTAAAAATTTTAAACAGCATTATATTGGGACTTCCCTGGCAGTCCAGTGGTTAAGACTCCATGCTCCCAAAGCAGGGGACGAGGGTTCCATTCCCGGTTGGGGAACTAAGATCCGCACCCTGCATGCCACGTGGCTGGGCCAAAAAAAAAGCATTATATTTTATTGAAAATTAAAGTTCATGATTATGATCAGAAATAGAATACATCTGATTTTGGCATACTCTAAATATAGAAAAATTTCTTTAAAATTTCCAATAAAAATCAAGTAGTTTGAAAATTGGGGGTAGATCATCTAGATAAGGAATTTGAGGGTTAGGTGCTGTCAAATGACAAAACTAAAACAATTTAGTAATGAGTTTGATGCCCTTTATTCAAGGGAAAACAATCTGTGGATTGAGGTTGTACAGTGTCTCATAATCAGTGCAACACTCTTTCCCTTCCCCAGGGATTTTGGGCAAGCGTGAGTTTTAGAGCCTTAGAAGCTTCAGTGCCAAAACAGGGCATGACTGCCTAGGAGGTCGGGGATTTCCTTGTAAGGCCAGCAGGTCCTGTTTTCTAGGGTCAGGTGAGCTAGTTAATAGTTAAGCTGAGTTGGAGGATTGTGATTGGTATATGTTAGATTTCCTTGACAGGTGTGTCATGTAATTGCAGGCTGACGTAGATTTAGATTTGTGGTGTGGGCTGAGCCACTGGGTTGGCCTCTATTTTTTGGGTCCCGAAATATGAATTAACTTTAAAAGTACTTAACTAAAAGTAAGGAATTCAAATTAAAATTACTTACCAACAATAATTATAATCTTTCTTGTTTCAGTAACAATCTAAAAAGTCTAAAGTAAACAGAGGTGTGGTGTGATTTAGACCAGAAATGATCATTATTTTACCCATATTGAATTTGATTATTTAAATGTAGGTGAGAATTCTTTAGTAAGATAGTGATGATAAATTTAAAATTCTTCTATTAGAGAATTTTAAGTTAGGTGTGATTATAGGAATGTTGTACACAGTGGTTCTAAAGAATCAGATCTATATAGTATCTAAGTGGCTTAATGGAGCAACTTATGTGAGGCTTTTAGTTTTTAATACTATCTAGTACCTGTTGATTTTTTTCATTGCAAGAAGTACTGATTTTAGCACATGGCACATAAGAAAGAATGAAACTTACTAAGAAACATTCCACTACATCTAAAAAAAATTTTAAGAATTTGGCTCATTTGGTGTTGAAGAAGTGTGACAGCTTCAGCGATATCCCATCATCAAAACATATTAAATCTCAAAGTTAATGATTAAGTGAATGGGCTTTATTATATATACCCAGTAAGAACAGTATGATACGGATTCCGCATCTTATAAAAAGACCTATTCAAAATAGAACCCTGGGTGCTACAATACTTGAAATTCAATTCTCCAACAGTAATTTAGACAAAAAGGCCAAGAGTTGATATAAGTAGATATTTGCAGATTTGTGTGAATTTAGCTTTGTCTTGTTTTCCTTCTTTCTATTCTGCACTAATGGAGAGAAAGGGAAGATTACCCTGGAGCATTTTAGGGGTAGGGCTAAATGCGTACCCCTGGCTCAGACAGGGCTGTAAGTAGGGACAAAAGGCAAGGTAAGGACATTGGAGACTAGATGGAGAGGTGTGCAGAAATAAGTGGGAAGGAAAATGTCAAAGGTGGACTGTCCTTGGGGGAACTGGAAGTGAAGAGGAATCCTTTTTTTCTTCCTCTTTACTCAACTACTACAAGGTCTCCTACTTTAGAGAACAGAATTCAGGGTACCACCCTTATGGTGGTTCAGTTTTACATAACTTAGTTGCCTTTTTTGTACTTGCTGGCTTAAAATCTAGTCACTGTAACATGTTCATATATATAATAGTTCATTTTGCCTTCTGAAAAACTTCCTTATTTACAGTTTAAAAAAACGTGTATTTACATTATGGGACTGCTTTTGATGTAAGTTAAGGAAAGTTATACAGTGTGTCAGTCAACAATATTTAGGTCTGACTAGGCTAAGCGGTGTCTTCAGGTTTAGGCCGAAGGATGTTAATGTAGTAGAGATCTGTTGATATAATCACTCCCATCTTTTTAAGTGTTCATTTTTAAAAAAATATTGAATGCTTAGTATGTGCTAGGCACTGAGCTAGATGCTGAAGATACATAGATGAAAGTCAGATGTCACCTTGAGGAAAAATTTTTAACTGGGGAGACCATTAAGTATCAGACAGTCACCATAGAGTGTGTTCAGTGACATAAATGCATACATAGAGTAATATTAATGTGCCCAGTTCACCAGTGGGGGGGGGGGGGTTATCTGCAAAAGGGAGTTGTATTTAAACAAATGAAAAAAAGGGCATACCAGGAAAAAGAAAAGGGAGAAATGCTCCTAGGCAGAACAACATGCACAGTTTCAGAGAACTTGACCAGGTAAGTTTTAGAAATAACAAGTTTCCAAAACTTACTTTGGAAAGTAAGTTTCCAAGGTACTTTGGAACTTTAGAAGGTACTTTGGCTGTAGTAGTAGTAGTAGTAGTAGTAGTAGTAGTAGTAGTAGTGGTGGTGGTGGTGGTGGTGGTGGTGGTGGTGGTGGTGGGGTGTGTGTGTGTAGGGGGTGGGGGGGATGAATGAGAAAAGAGACAAAATATTGAAAGACAAGGCTGGATATCTTGAGGGCCTTATTAACAAGCCATGTTAATGAGCTCAGATTTTATTCTGAAGGGTATGGGATGAGCGAATTGAATTTTTAGCATAAAGTCATGATCAGATTTTAATCATGAAAAGATAACTATGATAGCAATGTGGAAGATGTAACAGAAGTGTATGTAGAGGTAAAGAGACCACTTGAGATGCTACTGAAATAATCTGGGATTGTGAGAAAGACCTAAAATAGTTGCAGTAATTGCACTAAAGACCCATAATACAGGAGGTATATTTAGTGTATTTAATGGGTAGAGCTGACCTTAAGAAAAAAAATTTTTTGAGGCTACCCCTCCAGTTATTTATCAGAATGTTATAATAAAATCATATATATGCACACAGACACACACACACACACACACACACGATGATAAACTATAATAAAATTGCAAAAAAATAAAGCAAAATATACTTATAAACTTGGTATAAACTCCTTAAGCTCTTAACTCTTAAAGAACTATGAAACTAAAGTTTATATATTAAATGTGGAAAAATGTAAACTAATAAAATTAATATCTGTGTGCTACTTGATTTTTATTTTATTTTTTACAAATTGCCTCTTGAAACAAATACAGAGCTGACTACTGCAGTTTAGGTACTTTTAAATTTGGCACGTCTATACTAACTGCTGTGTTCCATATGTAATGACCAGCCTTCTCTACAGAACCTTTAGGAGACCTTTGTTCATTCTTTCACTGATGTCATTTAGCTTTCACATGGCCAGAAATAAGCAATTGTTATCTATTTCTGTTCTCATTTGCCTAAGACAAAGTACTGTTACATGGTGCCAACAAGGTCATCAACCTAAACACAACACAGGCTCTGGAATCACATGGCAGTGCTTAGTTGTAAGTGGGAATCAAGGTGATCTGGACTATATTAATTACTATAGATTAATGAAATAAATCAACATGAGGAAAAATATCTGGTAAAGAATTCAAAGATTCTAGTTTGAGAAACACTGATGTAGAGGTTATAAAAATCCTTTGTCATATACCTAAAGTTGAATTTGTTGAGTCTGACCTTGTGACTCCTCCATTGATTCCGACTTTACGCATCCAAAAAATATTTGACCACCTACTGAAAATATCAAGTGTCAAATGGTATAGTAGGTTCAAATATACTAGGGATTAGAAATTTGTCAACTAAGATTTGTTATTGAGTCATCTGTCACTGAGTGAAGTGGTTTTGACAGTTTAAGTAGGTCCGGGAGTGAATGGAAAGAGAAAAAAATGGAGAGCTTGGCTATGATAAGAAATTAGAAGGTAGGGTATTAGCTTAAAGGAACTCAACGGAGATACTTTTTTTTAGAATGGGAGAGATTTGAGTACGTTTATAGTCTAGCAGGAGTCATGACAGAGATGAGATACAGAATAGAGATATCAATCAATGGAGCCAGTTTCTTCACAAGATGTGACTGTAGGTCAAAAAGTATTTGATTTTGTACAAGGGGTAAACTTACGGACTAGAGGGAAGATTAGAATGGGTAAAAATGAAGATAAATTCTAGGTGGGAGGAGGCAGGAGGTTGACCATTAATACTCAATGTTCTCACCTTTCTTAGTAAAATAGGAAGGAGTGCTATGGATGACAATGAGTTGGGCATGAGAAAAGGAAGTAAATGTGGAATCACTGAAGAGGGAAGCTGAAGAACTAACTAAAGAAAGGAAAGAAAGTCCTTGTTAAGGGCCTAAGGTAGAAGATCATGAATTTGTCAGGGCAATTTTCCATGTGGTTGTATACTTGTTTTCCCTTACCCTTAAGAACTTTTCACATGTGTGTTTAATGCCCATAGGATTTGTTACTACATGCTTACAGGCTTGTATTGCTAATCAATGTGTGAATATATTTATGTGTGTGTATGTGTATATATATATATATATATATAAATCAGTGCTTTTAAAAAATGGTATACTTTAGTACCTTATGTTGGTACTTTTTTTAAAGTGTAAGATCAACAGCTCTTCTCAAAACTTAATGTTCCCATCTCAAGAAACTCAAATGACAGAGTAAAAGTTTTTATGCCAAATGAGAAAGACAGGGAGTGCGGAAAGAAGTGAGAGGCATTTTACATTTAATTATGATTCATCTAGCAGATATTTATTGAGCACCTACTGTGCATCAAGCTCTGAGCTTGGCTTGTGGATAAAATTTACATAGTTTTCATACTTTGTTTTTTCCCCAGGAGTCCTTAAGTCTGTAAAACTAAGAAGTTGCCTGGGTTGGAAGCTGAAGCCTTGCCCACTCAGATTCTTTATCACTTTCCTTCCATCTCCAATCCCCACTTCCACTCAGGATACCTCAGATGGTTCTGTGGGTACCCCTAGTGTTCATTAAACACAGTCTGAAAAACCAAAGGTCTAATGAATATTAATACTGAAGCCTTGTTATAAGAATAATAGTCACATGTAAAACAAATAATATGAAATTTATTAGGGATAAATGTAAAGACAGGCACTCAGATGAAGAGAATCTGGCCTAACAGCAGGCATGTGCTAAAGACAACAGCAGTGTGCTTAGGGTTGCCCAAAGAACCTATACAGTTTTACCCTGAAAGATGGAACTGAGTTATCCAGAACAAAGCAGTTACCTTTTACTCATTTCTCCTGGTCATACCACAGTAGATTTTGTTTTTTAAATAGCTTTATTGAAATATAATTGACATACAATAAATTGCACATAAAGTATACAATTTGATAAGTTGACATACGTATATACCCATGAAACTATCACCAAAATCAAGATAATGAATGTATCCATCACCACAAGTGTCCTTGTGCTCCTTTGTAAACTTTCTCTTGTTCCTATCCCTCTCTCCCCTCATCCACAGGAAACCACTGATGTGTTTTCTGCCACCATTGATTAGTTAGTATTTTCTAGAATTTTATTTAAAAAGAATCATACAGTATGCCCTATTTTCTTGTCTGGCTTTTTTCACTCAGTGTAATTGTTTTGAGATTTACCTATGTTGTGTCTCTTAATAGTTCATTTTTTTAAAATTGCTGAGTAGTATTTTGTTTTATGGATATGCCACAATTTCTTCATCCATTCACATGTCAGTGGACATTGGGATTGTTTGCAGTTTCTATTATGAATACAGCTGCTGTGAACATTGTTGTATGACTGTATGGACATAACGCTTTCATTTCTCGAGTAAATAGCTAGAAGTGGAATGGCTGGATCATATAGTAGGCATATGTTTAACTTTTTAAGAAACTGCCAAACTCTTTTCCCAGGTGGTCGTACCTTTTTACATTCCTACCAGCTGTGTATGAGAGTTCCAGTTCCTCCTGACTTCTTATGATTAGTCTTCAGTCGTAGCCATTCTAATAGGAATGTAGTAGTATCTCATTGTCCTTTTAGTTTGCATTTCCCTAGTGACTAATGATGTTCAGCATCCTTTTTTTTTTCATTTTTCTTTTCAGCATCCTTTCACGTGCTGCTTTGCCATCCATGTATCTTCTTTGAAGAAATGTCTGTCTATATATTTTTTATCGGTGAATAATGACAGTTTTATTTATTTCTAATTTTTATGCCTTTTCCCTTTGCTTTTTTTTAAAAATAGATCTTTATTGGAGTATAATTGCTTCACAATACTGTGTTAGATGCTGTTGTACACCAAAGCGAATCAGCCATATGCACACATATGTCCCCATATCCCCTCCCTCTTGAGCCTCCTTCTCATCCTCCCTATCCCACCCCTCTAGGTCATTGCAAAGCACCGAGGTGATCTCCCTGTGCTATGCTGTCTATATTTTTTTGCCCATTCCTTGTTGGGTTCCCTTTGTCACTATTTATTTACAGGCAACACAGATTAAACATGTACAGCAGCCTTAAATGATTTTAAAAGTAAAGTCATAACAAGGTAATATATACATGGAGGAATATGAAAAAGGCATGAAGGACTTTACTTTGTGAGATGGTGGAATTTAAGGGTTGACTATATGAATCCGAGTATTTGTTTTTTATCATTAGCTAGCAGAACCACCTCAACTCATATTGCTTATTCCTTGTTACTTCCACAACTAAGAGTGTAGGCCATAGTATGCTAGAGCTGGCTTATGCTGCCTTATGAGTGCCAATTTTAAAATTTTTAGGAATTTTGCAAGCTGACTGTTAAACATAGCCTTTATTAGAAAATAATTGTATAAACTGAAAGTTACAGTAAGATCCAATATAGGACTTAATAATAAATACTTGAAACTCATTTCCTAGTTATTTTGCTGTTTTATTATTATCCACGTTTTTATGAGTATGTCTATTGTGTCCACATGGTGGAAGTATTATTATTTGACAGTATACGCCTCTTTCCAACTCTGTGTTCAGTGATGTCCTGTAGTAGCTTCAAGTGGGTCACAGTGGGAGTATTTACCCCAGAGAAATTTGCAAACATTACAATCAGAACTTTCCCACCTCCTGGAGGGAGTTGTTAAATTTACCGGCATACCAGTAAAGACAAAGCCCTTTGAACTACACTAACTTACTGTCCATGATGAATAATTGAAGCTTCAGTTACACAGATAATTCACCTTTGTGAAACACTTAATTCCTCAAGAACAGATCAATATTTCTGCTACAGAATGAAGGTTATAACACCTGTTTTCCTTGCTGCTCAGTTTTTTTCTTACTTCCAAGTTCCCTAAGGTTGAGAATGCCAAAGTCTAAGTACTGGATAAGGGAGGGTGCTAATACATTATTTTTGTGATCCCAAATTTAAAAATACATAAAGTACTTTTTTGGAGTAGAACTAGAAAGGATGTTAAATACAGAAAATTGTAATGGGCAAAAAAGTAGGAAAGGCAAACAGCTCTATATAACCAAATTTCTATTCATGTAGGAATAAGGGAAACTAGACTAAAATGAGAAGGAGCAAACCATGATACAAGAGGAAGTACAAACTTAAAAAAGATGCTGGATGTTATTGGGAATTTAAAGTTACCCATTTGGTAACACAGTACAGCAGTCTAGAGATAATCAAACTGGGGGGGACAAACTATTAGTCCAAAAGATAAAGTGACTGATACGGTTGAGTGTCCATTACAATTAATTTTTTTAAAGTACTAGGAGAAGGGGGATGGGATAACTTGGGAGATTGGGGTTGACATATACACACTACTATACATAAAACAGGTAACTAATAAGGACCTACTGTATAGCACAGGGAACTCTACTCAGCACTCTGTAATGGCCTATATGGGGAAGGAATCTAGAAAAGAGTGGATATACGTAAATGTATAACTGATTCAGTTTGCTGTACACCTGAAACTAACAACACTGTAAATCAATGATACTCCAATTAAAAAAAAGTACAAGGAGAAATGAAGAATTTCAGAAGGAATAGAAACCATCTTAAATTTCAGGATCTAAATGAAAGGCATATACATTTAAAATATAAAACAGGGCTTCCCTGGTGGCACAGTGGTTGAGAGTCCGCCTGCCAATGCAGGGGACACGGGTTCGTGCCCCGGTCTGGGAGGATCCCACATGCCACGGAGCGGCTAGGCCCGTGAGCCATGGCCGCTGAGCCTGTGCTCTGCAATGGGAGAGGCCACAACAGTGAGAGGCCAGCGTACCACAAAAAAAAAAACAAAAAACATGCATATGACTTTCAATAAGACATTTTTTTATGTCTCACATGGAATTCATATAGAAGTTAAAGAAAATGTTTGCCTGGATTATGGTAAAGGTACTACGACCTTAAGGTACTGGTAGTGACAACTTTTTAGAGTAATGTACATAAAGAGTAACAGTTTGGTATTAGAGGGACCAAACAAATAATCCTTAAACCAGTCAATGTCCTGTATAATAATTTTACCAATAAACTGGACAAAAGTTTTATCAAATTAATCAGTAGGTACAAACGTTTTGTTTTTAAATGAGGAGGTAATATAAATTCCCAAGGAGATAACTTCCTTCTCTCTCTAGGAACTTAAATTTTTATGAAGGAGATTGAATGAAATGATCTCATATGAAAAATACCTAATAATATATGAAACTAACAAATGTAACAGAGAACCACCTGATGAACATTTCCACAATTAAAATTAAGTGAATCATTATTTTCTTACTAACCTTTTCCTTATTTCCAAAATCAACTCCTCTTCTGACCTATTTAGATGAATATATTTTCTAGTGTCCAAGATTCAATATCAGAGTAATATTTTTTCTTTCACCCTTACCAGTCTCTACTGTGGGCCTTCAAATACATATTTAGACCTTATATTTTATAACATACAGTTTAAAATATTTTCATCATTGTATTTGCATAACCACTCTGAGTTAAGCAGAAGTTATTAACATTTCATCATTCTGTTGAAGAGCCTACAAGGTGACTGGCATGTGAACAGGAAGCAGAATAAGAGGTTAAATGACTTGCCCAAGTTGACAGGACCAGTAATTACAAGTCCTGTGATTCTAATGTCAACATTCTTTTATCTACAGACTAAATATATGTACAACTACTACCTGTGTGTTTTGATGGAGAGGGGGTAGGGAGCACCTGGTAAAATTTTTGACATTAAATAAAAAGAGTCCTTGCAACCTAAGTGTCCATCAGTGGATGAATGGATAAAGGAGATGTGTTACATATATATACATTGGAATACTACTCAGCCACAAAAAGAATGAAATCTTGCCATTTGCAACAACATGGTTTGGACTTGGAGGGTACTACTCAGTGAAATAAGTTAGAGAAAGACAAATACTGTATGATTTCACTCATATGTGGAATCTAAAAAATTAAACTAGTGAATATAACAAAAAAGAAACAGACTCACAGGTATAGAGAACAAACTAGTGGTTACCAGAGGGGAGAGAAGTAGGGCGAGGGGCAAGATAGGAGCAGGGGATTAAGAGGTACAAATGACTATGTAGAAAATAAGCTACAAGGATGTATTGTACAGCACAGGGCATATAGCCAATATTTTATAATAACTATAAATTGAATATAACCTTTAAAAATTGTGAATCACTATGTTGTACACCTGAAACTGATATAATATTGTACATCAGCTGTACCTCAGTTTAAAAAAAAAAGAGTCCTCTTCAGTTCCACTTCTCGTAACGAAGAACTAGATGGTTTTGATCATGCTTCTGCTGAGAACAACTAGAAAAGCTGAGCCAAAACAAAAAAAATACATCTGTTTAAAGGCACTGGAAAGCTACCAAAATGGTGAGGATTTCAGGGCCAAGTTCTAGTAGATGAAGACAGGTTGGAGATGCTTGTAGCATCTCTGCTGGAGGCATCTGTCTCTTCCAAAAGCAGCTAAGAAGGTGAACAGAGCTTTTTCAAGTTCACAGGCCTAGGTGTGGGTGGAAAGGGAGAAAAACTAGAGTTGGGCTCACCAAGAAAGAGATAAACACCTCAGTCTTACTGTTGAGATTCTAATGTGCTGTACCCTAGGAGTCAGAGTGAACTGAAAATAGATTGGAACTGGCAGGGACTGAATCATCTCAGGTCCCAACTGGATTGTAGTGATCTGAGGGTACTAATGGCCCTAGCTGCCTAACTGAAGTAAAAGAAATCCTCTCTAAAAGAAAGTAATGCTATCCAGAGCGTCAAAATATCTATACAATATTTTATATGTAATATCCTGCACACAGAAAACCATAATCAGCTGTATGAGACGATATGACAAGACAGAGAAGCAACCACAGAAACAGGACCCACAGGGATTATGAAATGAAGACTTCAAAATACTACGATTAGGGAATTCCCTGGCAGTCCAGTGGTTAGGGCTCGGCATTTTCACTGCAGTGGCTCGGGTTCAATCCCTGGTCAGGGAACTGAGATTCCACAAGCCACGTGGCGTGGCTAAAAGAAAAAAAACATATATACTATGATTAATATGTTTAGGAACTTAAAATATAGGACTAAGAATGATTGTAGAGAATGGAAACAAAACCAAATGGAATTCTATTATTGAAAGATATAACAAATTAAAAACCCAGTGAATGCATTTAATAGCCAATTACACAGAGCTGAAGACAAAATTGGAGAATTGGAAGAAAATTCAGAAGAAAATATGCACACAGATTAACAAAGAGATTAAAGGATGAAAAATGGAAAAAATTTAAAAAGTAGAAGAGATAGAGTAAAAAAGTCTAACGTAGGTTTAATTTTTTTTTTTTTTAATTTTTGGCTGCATTGGGTCTTCGTTGCTGCATGCAGGCTTTTTCTAGTTGCGGCGAGCAGGGGCTACTCTTCATTGTGGTGCATGGGCTTCCCATTGCGGTGGCTTCTCTTGTTGCAGAGCATGGGCTCTAGGCGCATGGGCTTCAGTAGTTGTGGTGCACAGGCTTAGCTGCTCCATGGCATGTGGGATCCTCCCGAACCAGAGCTCAAACCCGTGTCCCCTGCATTGACAGGTGGATTCTTAACCACTGCGCCACCAGGGAAGTCCCAAATGTAGGTATAATTAAGACCCAGAAGGAAAAGCATGAGAGACTGTAACAAAGTGATACTGGAAGAGATGTCTCAAACAAAAAGCATCATGCCTCAGATTCAAGAAGCACTATATACCTTAAGGAAAAGGCAAAGAAAACAATACCTAAGCACTTCATATTAAAACTGCTGAAAACCAGAGAGAGGAAATGTTGAGCATCCATAGGTAAGAAACAAAGTATTCTATCAAATGAATGACAATAAGACAGCTGCTTTGCAACCAAATGGTGCTATCTTCAGAGTAAAATAAAATAAAATGTTGCCAACTTAGAATTCATACTCAGGTAATATAACTTTCAAAAGTTAAGACAATATAAAGGTATTTTCAAACAAACAGAAAATGAGAATTTGTCACCAGCATCTCTGCCTTGGAGGAAAGAGCAGCCTTCGAGCAGAGAGAAATGATCTCAGATGGAAGCTCTGAAAGGGATGAAGAACAATGAAAAAGAAAATACATGGGTAAATCTCAATGAATATTAATTTTACAAAACAATGCTGATATACTGTGGTGTTAAAAACATACAGATTTAAAACATTAACACCACATAAATTGAGAGGAGAGGATAAAGTGGTCTAAGGTGTTCACACTGTCTTGGAAGTGGATAAAGTACTAGTATATACTAGACTTTTAGATGTCCAGTATGCACATTCTAATTTCTAGAGTAATTAATTAAAGAATAGTAAAAGAACATATAGCTAAGAAGCCAATCAAAAGGAAAAGGTGGAATAAAAAAACCTGATCTATCCCAAAGGATAAAGAAAGTAGAGAAAAAAGAGTGAAGAACAGGGGAGACAAGAAACAGTAGGATAGCAGCTTTAAAGCCCGATGTATCAGTAATTACATTAAGTGTAAATTGATTACCCCAATTAAAAGTCAAGACTGTTGCCTTGGATTTATAAAGATACACCTTTAACCTGTTTTCAAGAGACAACCCTTAAATATTAGAATGCAGAAAGTTTAAAGTGAAAAAATATGCAAAAACGAACAAAGACTGTGGCTATGCTAATATCGAAGTAGATTTTAGGCAAGAAGCAATACAAGGATAAAAAACTCATGTGTCAAGAGTCCTAACAGGAAACAAATGATACACTCAAGGGACTTCCCTGGTGGCACAGTGGTTAAGACTCCACGCTCCCAATGCAGGAGGGCGGGGTTCTATCTCTGGTCAGGGGACTAGATCCCGCATGCATGCCTCAACTAAGAGTTCGCATGCCACAACTAAGGAGCCTGCCTGCCACAACTAAGACCCGGCACAACCAAATAAAATAAATTTTAAAAAAATGACGCACTCAAGATCATTTAAGGAAGCTGTTTTGTTTCTTTTTTTTAAAGAGAGGGACTAATTACAAATTTGTGTATAGGATATGAGAATTACAAGGATAGTTCTGTAACCCAGGGCTAACAGCAGGAGAACTATACCTCCCTTAATCTCCAAGAGACAGAAGAAGTTAAGCAGTCTCGAAGGAGAGAGAACTGTGAAGAGTTCATCGTGAGAGAGGCAATGACCTTTGGTCAAGGTACACATCCAGTTCAAGGCAACCTCTAATGGCAGGAGCCAGGAGGAATATAAATGCTCATCTCACTCTTTTCCACCACAGTCTCCTTCCATCAGCTACAATGTGATCATGGGGTGTCAATTCAGTCATACTCTCATCGGAAGCCAAAAACATTATCCACCCCAGAATTTTTCATACTTGGTAGGGGAGAAAAGAAGTAACAAAACATAATCATAGTTTCATAAAACCTGTGTTTTAGCTGGTCATGAGGACTAGGTTCATAAGCATAGCTGCTTTCTTTCACCACCCATTCTAGGTTTCTCCCACTCAGCTTGCACCTAAATTGAATGGAGTTCTTTACCACGTGTGGCGACCCAAACATTCATTCGTATAAGATGAATCTTAGTGGAGGTCCTTTTTGGGTTACTCTAGTTTTCTTATTGGACTATCAGCCAAGAAAATACTAAGAAGCAATCTTGGTGAATATCATACATTCCATATATAGTCCTACTTACTCCACTGTGTAGCAGCAATCCAATTTCCCCGTTAAAAGGAATCTTTCACCCTTGGCAGTAGTGATCCCCTCCCTCCTCTCTCTGTTGATTAGTGATAGAAAAAGCCCAAACCTGCCAGCAAGCACTGTCCACTTCTAATTCACTGAAACCATGTTTCCTAGGAAGCATTCCTCCCTTGAGTACTAAAACCTCCAAAACCACTAAGTCTGAAGTTTCAGGGACCAAAAAATTCCTCAAGTGGTTTATTAGGCATAATAAAAGAACCCAACACAAATGCATACGTATGTACACCCAAAGACATACACAACAATGTTCACAGCAGCTCTCCTCCTAGTAGCCCAAAAATGGAAACATCAGGGCTTCCCTGGTGGCGCAGTGGTTGAGAGTCCGCCTGCCGATGCAGGGGACACGGGTTCGTGCCCCGGTCCAGGAAGATCCCACATGCCGCGGAGCGGCTGGGCCCGTGAGCCACGGCCGCTAAGCCTGCCTGTCTGGAGCCTGTGCTCCACAACGGAAGAGGCCACAACAGTGAGAGGCCCGCGTAACGCAAAAAAAAAAAAAAAAAAGGAAACATCTCTGATGTTTATCAACAGTAAAATGGATAAATAAATGTGGTATATTTATAAAGTAGAATACTGTATAGCAATGAAAATGAATGAACAACTGCTCCAGGTAACAACATGGATGAATCTCACGTTAAATAAAAGAAGCCAGACACTAAAGAATACATTATTCAATTTATATAAAAGTTAACCACTGTCATGTATTCAATTTATATAAAGGTTAACCACTGTCAAACCTAATCTTTGGTGTTAGAATTCAGGATGATGATTACCTTTGGGAAGGAAGAAGAGCAATGACTAAGGGACATAGTTATTGATGTGGGTGGTGATTACATAGTTATCTTCACTTTGTGGCAAGTCATGCTGAACAATTATATTTGTGAATTTTTCTATATGTTATGCATCCTTTTAAAAAAATTCATATAACTGCCATCTTGTGTATAATGTATAATTTCTCTGGATGCTTTTAAGTGTTTTTCTGAATTAGTTTTATCAGTTTGACTGTAACATGCATAGGTGTGACTTTCATTGCAATTTTTCTGCTTGTGATTTACTGAGCTTTTGTGGATTTGTAGTTTTATGCTTTTCACCAAGTTTGGAAAACATGCCACCAGTTGTTTGTTTGTTTTTTTACAAAATTAGTCATACTGAAAATAGAGGGACTACTCTCATCTCCACTCTGCATACATTTTGGGAAAGGTGGCACCAGATACTGATTACTGATTTTAAGCATATACTTAATTCTTTAGGTCAGCATCCCCAATTTGCAGGTTATTGTATCCCAGCTGGCCTCATAAATGGAACCAGCTTTCCAATTTGTTCTCTCCAAGTTTTTGTCTAGCCAGTCAACTCATAAGCTGCTGACAACAAACCAGTGTATACCCTTACCTCAGGCCATGTCTCCTAAAATTCTTCCCTATGGAAGGATTTCCCTTTACTATTCTGGGTCAGGGCCACTAATGAGTGATGGTGGTGTGTAGTGACCACTCACATCCAGCTATTGCCAGCTCACTGAGATTCTTCCATGAACAAACAGGACCCATGCTTTTTTCTCTTCCATTAATTGGTCAGAAAGAACTCCTCATGAAGCCAATTTATATGGGTTTGGGGGGAAGTGCTGAAGGAGTAGAGTCAGGGACTATAGGAGTCTGAGTCACCTGCTCATTTAGTTTAATTGTAGCCATGTCCCAGTCTCATAGGGAGTAGACTGCTTCTGTGCTCATCCAGTTGTATGGTTCGGTGAATCAGATAACACCAGTTCATGATGGGTGGTTTTATTATTCACATGGTCACTTGATGTCCCATGATCAGGTGTTCCGTCTCTACCAGGTAGCAGGAGCAAATCAGGAGGTGCTTTTCAAAGAAACAAAACAAAATGTTGTTGGCTGAGGCAGATACATCCTTACTCCAAAACCAAAGGGTTTATGTTGTAATTCCCCTATTGGAACTTACCCAAGGCTTCATTTAACATCTCTAACACATGAACTTCCAATACCATTGGATCTGCCCAATCATAAGGCCCAACTGGCAAGACAGTTTGCTCTGGGCCCCACTCAAAACATGTAGTCTTATAGTTATCTGGAAACAGATAAGAGCAGGTCACCCTAATATACTTTATTTTGTTGCCTCCAGAACCCCAAAAGGCCTGCTACACATTTTTTCCTTCTTCTTTGTTATAATGGTAGAAAACACAACTACCTGTCATTTATTTGAATGGATATCCTAACATGTCTTAGGCCACTGCACCCCTAGAAACTCGGTGCAGGTCCTGGAAGTTTTGCAGGGTTTATCTTGCATCTTCTGGCAGGCATATGTCTTATCAAATCATGCAGAATGCTTGCTACTAGGTTCTAGCCTGCTCACTAGGTTCATTTAACATAATTTCATTGCTGTAATAGACCAGTGTGATAGTCTATGGTACAATGATATGGTCAAGGTCCCTCCATACCATAGAGACAACAGGAAAGCTGACACAGCCCTGAGACAAGACAGGGTGTACTGTTGTCCCTGCCAGTTAAACGCAATCTGCTTTTGGCTTTCTTTCCTGACTGGAATCGGGTGGGGGTGGGGCAGAGCGCGTTTCCAGATCCGTACCTGTGTACCAGGTCGCAGTCTGTACTAACTTCCTCCAGTGCAGGTACCACACCTGGATAGCTGCAGTTGGCACCCCACCTGATTAAGCTTTGCAACAATCCACTGTCATTTCTCACTACCCATCTGGTTACCACACAGGGAATTTAAATGGGAATCTGGTACGAATCACCATGCCCGCATGGGGGCACTAACTTCTGTACTGCTTTTCTTTTACTGTCTTGGGAGGGAGTGGTAACAAGCAATTCTGAACTTCTATGTAGTCCTTCCTACCATAATGCTCAATCTATTGGTCAGAAAACCAAAATGAAGATTGCTTCAATTATTAAAATATATTTATTCTTACTACACATCTGGGGCTGGAGAAATAACCAGTGTGGGTCTCTCTGGGCTCACTGTTAGCTAGACTCTGGCCAGGACTCCATCTGTCACTTGACTTTCTTAGGCCCCCTATTTAACCAATAAATAGCCACCAGAGAAGGATTAGGGCAGTGATTCCCTAACTTGCTCACTGAAATTACCTGGGGAGCTTTAAAAATACAAGTGCCTGGGTCTCACCCACAGAACTTATATGAGTTAATTGGCTTGGGGTGTGCCCTTGGCTTTAGAATTCTAAGGTCTTCTTATGTGCAGACAAGTTTGGAAACCAGTGGGTTAGGGGAAGATTCATGGTTATACCACTGTGGCTGCATTGCAGGTTCCTCCGATAAAGGACCAAATCTCTCCCGATCATCAGGAAGTACCAATTTAACTGTAATAACACAAGTTAGTCTACATCTCAGAATTTTTCCACCTAAATATGTCAAGCAGCACCTTAATAGGTTAATCTATTTTATTTCCAGGGACCTCAAGATCATTTAGTATCCATTACTACTTTTCCCTGTGGGTCAAAACACTCTTGTTCACATTTTCGTTTTTGGCTTATTATGGTAATTGTGCCCACCTTGTCTCTGACGGTTGTACGCTATCATATGATCTCTACCACTTTAGACTTCTTTATTCCCACTGAGATCAGGAAACTCAATTCTACCACAGCTTTCATCACCATCATTTTTGCAAACAAAGGAGAACCACTTCAGAGCTCTTTGGGAATGCTGGTGCTCCCATCACCAATGCTTTTTTTTTTTTCGTACGCGGGCCTCTCACTGTCTTGGGCTCTCCCGTTGCGGAGCACAGGCTCCGGACGCGCAGGCTCAGCGGCCATGGCTCACGGGCCCAGCCGCTCCGCGGCATCTGGGACCTTCCCAGACCAGGGCACGAACCCGCGTCCCCTGCATCGGCTGGCGGACTCTCAACCACTGTGCCACCAGGGAAGCCCCACCAATGCATTTTTTAATGACTTGGTGAAAGTTGAGGATGGCTAAGGAGCCACTGTACTCCTTCCTCTATGGTATGCCAGGGGATTTCTGATATTCTGAAATTATTATTTCAAATTTTATTTGTAGGCCGTTTATTTTTATTTTTTATTTTGGGAGCCATTTATTATTTGTAGGCAGTTACTGAGTCCAAGGCTCATCCTAGCAAACTATTAATGCCAACATATTAAATCTTAATTCTCAGGTAAGTTTGCCTTGATTAAACCTTATGTCTACTTTCCCTCGGTGTAACACCCTTAGAACCCACTTCTATATATACTCCCCAGGTTCCTGCTGGTCAAAACGACAAGGTCTTAAACTCCTCTGTAGGTAGTCTCTTGCCAGAGCAGGATGCATACTTCCCTGATGGGGAGGCTATGTTGGGATGGAACTGGGAGGTGGTGAGGGTAAATTCTGAGGACAATAGGAATCAACTTATAAGAGAGCTGCCCCAAATGTAGTCACTGAAAGCCTCTATGCAGAGGAGGCTGGTTTCCTCTGAGAGCAAAGGAAGTTCAGGGGAATATGAAGGTTCAGAGTTCTCAGCTTCTTTCTTGTCTGCCCAACTATCCCCATTCTGTGTCTCAGGGCTCACTCCTTTCCCATCAATGCTAACCTTAGTGTAAGAAAACTGGAAGAACTGGGCATTTAATTAGTACTACGAATCTACCTTATCTGCCCACTGATTACAGAAGATGAAGGACTCCTTCAAAGCTACAGTGGAGGAGTTCTGATCCCCTACAAGCATTCTTAACTATATATTAATAGTTTTCATATTTTTCTTTTTCCTATGTACAATGTGTTTAGGACCATAAGAGAAGCCTGGTGGGTTCAGAATCTTTATAATTACTATGATTACCATGGTGATACTTTCTCTCCCCTCCCCTCCATCTTCACTCCATCCCATGCTATTAATGGTCATCACAACAGTACTGTAAGCCATGGATTATAACCTGTGGTCCTTGTACCTATAGCAATGAGGTTATCCTTGTGATTGATTTTACATGTGTGTGTATGTGTGCATATAAGCCAATCCCAGAAGCCCATTGTGAGGATCCATTTCCTGTGATAACTCCTGGTACCAATTAATCTATCAATTAGGGTTATAAAAAGAAATAGAAAGCACACTCAAAATAAGAAAGGAAAAGATTGGTAAAATATATTAAACTTAAGAACTTTTTTCCAAAAGATGCTATTAAGGAAATGAAAAGACAAACCATGTTATGGGGAAGGATATTTGGTGCACATATATTTGACCAAGAACTTATATCCAGAGTACATAAAGAAGTCCTAAAGTTCAATAAGGAAAAGAATGACAACCCAACAGAAATATGGATAAGTGACTTGAACAAGCACTTAAAAAAAAGAGGATCCCCAAATGGCAAATAATGTAAGATGGTGTTCAAGCTCAATAGACATCAGGTAAATGCAAATTAATGCCAAATGAGATACCACTACACACCTATCAGAATGGCTTAAAAAAAAAAACAAAACTGACAATACTAAGTGTTGCCTAGGGTGTGGAGAACATGAAACTTTCATATACTGCTGGGGAGGATATAAAAAACATAAACTTTGGAAAACTGTCATTCTTTACAGTTTGAATCTACCTCAATGACCAAGGAATTTTAACCCTATGTACTCTCTCAATAGAAATGTCTGCCCACGTACACCAAGTGACATATGAAAGAATGCTTGTGGTACCATTATTTGTTAGTAGCCCCAAAGTAGAAAAAACCCAAATAGCTACAACAGAATGGATATATTTATTTTATCCACATAATGGAATATAGCAATGAATATGAACAAACTACTTCTACAAACAACAGATGAATCTTACAAATATAATGGTGAAATGCATATTTAATCTCTCATGTATGATTCAAAACCAGGCAAAACTAATCTATGGTTAGAAATTAGAATGAGTGGTTACATTTGGGGAGGACGGGCAGGATTGTTACTGGGAGGTCACATAAGAGGTTTCCATGTAACTGGTGATATTCTATTTCCTGGGTGATGGATAGAGGAATATTTTTACTTTATGATAGATACTTCATTTATTTCTGCAGTATGCTGTATTTCAGTTTTTTAAAAGGGTGGTCCCAATAAGATTAGGAACTACTGGTTATGCCTACTTGCCCTTCTCCATCAATTCAAACACTTCTTCCTTCAACGCCCAGTTCAGATTCCACAACTTACTTGAAGCCCAACAACTTCAGCTAGACTTATCTTTCTGCTTGGTTTTCATTACATTTCCTGGGAGACAGTAAAATACAGTAGAAGTGGTACAGGCTAAGGGGCTTGGGCTTTAATCTGTAAGGCAATAATAAGCAAGAGAGTGATGTGGTCATATTTGTATCTGCTCACCATGAATTTAACTCATTATAACAGTACTTATTTACATTTCTTTGAATATGCAGACAAACAAAAATTTACATACACATATAAGTGTAAAAATGTCATGTTAGACTGTTACAATATTTGCTCCCAATGAATCATGCCTCCTTTGTTTATGCCTTTTTGCAATGTGCCTTTGCCACCTTAACTAACAAAAGGTAGTTTATTTCCCCATTTCTTGAATCTAGGCTAGCCTTGGGACTTGTTTTGACCACAGAATGCAGAAGCTGTGACTCTGTGCAACTTCTTTGGATGAGGTTTAGAAAGGCTTTACAGTTCCTTTTTCACCTTTTGGAACACTGCCCTGGGCCACTATGCTGTGAATAAGTCTGGGATGAAAGACCATGTGAAGGGAGCCATGTGAATGAGCCCAGAGAAAACCAACAGAAAAACTTTCTAGCCAAAACACAGCATGGTGAGAAATAATAAATCATTATTGTCTTAAGCCATTAAATTTTGTGGTTGATTTGTAATGCAGGAATAATCTAGTCTATTATGGCAGAGACTGCTATTGTCTCTCAGTGTCCCTTCTTCTCCCTCATCCTTTAGTATTAGAACCCCCAAGTTTTGGCTTGGTACATTGCTACACAGGCAAGGACTATATTTCCTAGCTTCCCTTGGAGGTCTGGCCATGTGACTACATTTTGGCCCATGGGCTATAAGTGGAAATGATGGCTGCAAATTCTGTGACATGCCCTTAAAAAGAAGAGGTATACTGTTTTTCCATTTCCCATTCCCAGATACATCTTGGCAGGAGCTGGAACAACCACCTTAGGCCATGAAATAGAAGCCGCATATTGAGTATAGCTGATTAACAAGCCTGGATCCCTAACACCTGAGGCTGCTGTATCAATCTTGAACTGATTATTTCTGGACTGTTATGGAACAGAAAAAAAAAACCTTCCATCTTATTTAAGTCATTATTATTTCGGCCTTAAAGCAACCAAACCTATATCCCAAGTAATATGTATTTTCCATTATTCCCCCCATATAGTTATATACAAATACTCATGTGTGTATATATACATCTACAAATATAAATATTTTGAGTGTAAACAGGCACAAACACAAATATGCAAACCATTTATGTGTGTTGACGATTATGTTTTATAGACTGGGATCATATTATACACACTTTTCTTCATCTTGTTTTTTTCTCATTTCAGCAGTAGTGTTGGATTGGCCAAAAAGCTCCTTCAGCTTTTAAGTAAAAATAAAAGACACATTTTTCATTTTTACCAAGAACTTTATTGAACAACGTATTCACCGTTTTGTTCCACTAACTTCTGCCATTTTTCAGGCAACTTCATAATTCCATCTTCCCAAAACTTTTTATGTTTTTGAGCAAAGAACTGTTCCATAGGCCTTTTACAGTCTTCCAGGGAATTGAAATTTTTTCCATTAAGAGAATTTTGTAAAGACCGAAATAAATGGAAATCCGAAGGTGCAATGTCTGGTGAATACGGCGGATGAATCAGAACTTCCCAGCCACGCTGGAACAGTTTTTGCCTGGTCATCAAAGAAACATGCGGTCTTGCTGATGGAAGGTTATGCGTTTTCTGTTGACTAATTCTGGACGCTTTTCGTCAAGTGCTGCTTTCAGTTGGTCTAACTGGAGGCTGTACTTGTTGGAATTAATCGTTTGGTTTTCCAGAAGGAGCTCATAATAGAAGACTACCTTTCAATCCCACCATATACACACATCATCTTCTCTGGATGAAGACCCGCCTTTGGTGTGGTTCATTTCACTTGCCCCACGATCTCTTCCATTCCACATTATTGTACAGTATCCACTTTTCATCACCCATCACAATTTGTTTTAAAAACGGAACATTTTTGTAATGTTTCAGTGGAGAATCACATGCGGAAATACGGTCAAGAAGATTTTTTTCACTTAACTTATGTGGAACCCAAACATCAAAGCGATTAACATAACCAAGCTGGTGCACATGATTTTCAACGCTTGATTTGGATATTTTGAGTATGTCGGCTATTTCCCTCTAGCAATATCGTTGACTGTTCTCAATTAATGTCTAGATTTGATTGCTATCAACTTCAACTGATGTACCCAACCATGGAGCATCATCCAGTGAGAAATCTCCAGCACAAAAGTTCGCAAACCACTTTTGACATGTTCGATCAGTCCCAGCACCTTCTCCATACACTGCACAAATCTTTTTTTGCATTTCAGTTGCGTTTTTACCTTTCTTGAAATAATAAAGCATAATATGCTGAAAATGTTGTTTTCTTCCATCTTCAATATTAAAATGGCTACATAAAAATTCATCAATTTTGGGACTTGCCTGGTGGCACAGTGGTTAAGACTCTGCATTTTTGGGACTTGCCTGGTGGCACAGTGGTTAAGACTCTGCATTCCCAATGCAGGGGACTGGAGTTCAATCCCTGGTCAGGGAACCAGATCCCACATGCATGCTGCAACCAAGAGTTCACATGCCACAACTAAGGAGCCCACCTGCCACAACTAAGGACCTGGCGAGCTGCAACTAAGAAGCCTGCCTGCTGCAACTAAGGAGCTCACGTGCTGCAACTAAGGAGCCCACCACAACTAAGACCCAGTGCAACCAAATATTTTTTAAAAATTCACCAATTTTGATAAGTTTTTTTAAATGCACACTGATATGACAGCTGTCACATACAATCTAACAAAATTGTTTTGAATGAAGTTAAAGACAACTAAGCGCTATTAGAGCTGTCTTACAGAAAAAATCGAATCAACTTTTTGGCTAACCCAATATCTTGTGGAAATCACAATTCAACTCATACTGCTTTAATTTATTCCTTTCCATAAGATACAAAAACTGTAATTAATTCAACCATTTTCCTATTAATGAGCTTTCATTTTGTTACTTGTTTTTTGATACTATGGATGATACTACAGTGAATATTCTCACAGATAGACCCTTACGTAGTATTTTATACCTATAGGACAGATTCGCAAGAATGATGTAGCTAGGACAAAAGGTATTTGTAGTTTAAAACATTTTAACACAGGTTGCCAGACTGTTTTGCAAATAGGTTGAAAAAGTTCACATTTATACCAGCAATGTATAATACCCTTTTAGTTGGATCCCTACTGGCAACAGGTGCTATTGGTCATTTAACATTTTGCCCATTCTGAAAAGATGTCTCACTTCACTTGTAACAGGAGAAATGCATAATACTACACTAAGATTAAACATTTTCACTTATCAGTCCCAAATCCAAAAGTTTGATAACATACTCTAATGACAATGCTGTGGGGTCACTCTTCCATGTTGTTTATATAACACAGGGAAATCTGGCAATATCTATCAAAATCCCACACACATTACATACCCTTTGATCCAGCAATCTTATTTCTGTGAAATCTTGAACATGTGAGACAAAATTATAAACAGTATTATTCATTACTACACTGTTTTCAAAAGCAAAAGACTGAAATCAATGCAAATATCCATCATAAGGGCTAGTAAAATAAATTCTGGTATTCTTGTAGTGAAATACAATGCAGCTGTTAAAGGATAAGAACTCTCATTATGGAGCTACTTACATAACTCTGAGTTGTGGAACACAGTGCATTATTATAACCTTTGCTTTTTTTCTTTTTTTTAAGGAGAATAAAATAAACTCATATTTGTATAAAAAAGCTCTGGGAAATACTTGAGAAACTAATCAAAGTGGTTGTGAGACGAGTGGTGTTGGCATGGGAAATGGGTGGATGGCAGATATGTGGGGGAAACTTCAACTCAAAACATAAATACCTATCCACCTATCTAGATACACAAACACACATTACATTTGAATGAATTGCTCCTCAAAAGGAAAAGAAAAAGAAAAATAGTTCCAGTAGAGTGAATTCCCCAGTTTCCTTTATGTGATTTTTGTCAAGTCAATTTAACTATCTGATCCTCTTTCTTCAACTGTAAAACAGGGATAAGATCTGTTTCACAATGCTTTGGTGAGCACTAGATTAGCTCTGTCACTTAATAAACTGACACTTAATAAATGTTAGTTGAATTTAAAAAAAAAGGTTTGCCAATCTGTTACATAGGCCTAACTGGCATCTCATTATTTTAGTTTGCAGTTTCCTGATTTCTTCTGGTTTCTTTTTTTTTTTTTTTTTTTGGCGGTACGCGGGCCTCTCACTGTTGTGGCCTCTCCCATTGTGGAGCACAGGCTCCGGACGCGCAGGCCCAGCAGCCATGGCTCACGGGCCCAGCCGCTCCGCGGCATGTGGGATCATCCCGGACCGGGGCACAAACCCGCGTCCCCCGCATCAGCAGGCGGACTCTCAACCACTGCACCACCAGGGAAGCCCATGATTTCTTCTGATTTTGAGCATCTTTTCACATTTGGATTTACCATTTGCTGAGTTCGTATTCTTTGCCCACCCATTTTTCTGTAGAATTGCTTGCTCCCTTTTTTTTTTTAATATCTTTTTTTTTTTGGAATTTACAAAGTGGTCCCATACTGTGTATATCTTTTCTTTTCTTTTTTTGGCTGCATTGGGTCTTTGTTGCTGCACACGGGCTTTCTCTAGTTGTGGCGAGAGGAGGCTACTCTTCGTTGTGTGTGGGCTTCTCATGCGGTGGCTTATCTTGTTGCGGAGCACGGGCTTCAGTAGTTGCAGCATACGGGCTCAGTAGTTGCAGCACGTGGGCCCTAGAGCATGCCGGCTCAGTAGTTGTGGCTTGCGGGCTCTAGAGCACAGGCACAGTAGTTGTGGCACACGGGCTTAGTTGCTCCACGGCATGTGGGATTTTACTGGACCAGGGGTCAAACCTGTGTGCCCTGCATTGGCAGGCGGATTCTTAACCTCTGAGCCACCAGGGAAGTCCCTGCTTGTTCCCTTGATGTGAATTTCTAAGAGCTCTTTTAATATTACAGATGTTAAACTTCACTGTACATATTTTTCTAAATGTATTATATACCTATTAACTTTAACTATGTTTATATTTTTGCATACAAGTTATTTCTTACACTGATAAATGTCTCTTTTAGAAGAACGTGTATTCTGCTGTTGTTGGGTTAAGTATTCTATAAATGTCAATTAGATCCAGTTGACTGATGGTACTACAGAGTTCAACTATATCCTCACAGATTTTCTGCCTGCTAGATCTATTGATTACTGAAAGAGGGGTGATGAAGTCTCCAGCTATAATAGTGGATTCGTTTATTTCTCCTTGAAGTTCTGTCAGTTTTTGCCTTAGCTGTCTTAAGGCTCTGTTGTTAGACATACACACATTAAAGGTTGCTGCATCTTTTTGGAGCATTGACTTCTTTATCATTATGTAATGACCTTTCCTATCACTGATAATTTTCCTTGTTCTGAAGTCCGTTTTGTCTGCATATAGCAACTACACTTTCCTTTGATGAGCATTAGCATAGTAGATCTTTCTCCATTCTTTTACTTTTAACCTATTTGTGTCTTTATATTTAAAGTGGGTTTCTTATGTACGGTTCCTGAGAAAATAGAGATCTAGTAAGGGATGCTGGCTTCCTCCCTCCAAATTAACCCTGGGTAGGTACAGAAAGGAAGTAAGGGCTTGAGGAATAAAATCAAAAACTGTGAAGAAACCCTAGTTAGGGTCAGAAGTTTTTAAGTATTGTTCCTGCCACTCCCCCACTGATCATCCCACTTTGGGACAATCAGTTCCAGACAACTGATTACTACACAAATCATCAGCAACAGATCAGGCTTCCCGGCATAGAATAATGTCTGTTAAAGTGAGCTGCTGATGAAAAAGCGTGTGGGCTGACCAGATATTCTAGAGCGGTGGACAGTCACTCCACCATTCCTTCCCCAAACCTCTAGGGTTTTGGTGGATTACAACAGCCTTCTGCTGTTGAATTTCGAATTTCAAGGCAAATCTTTACTAAAGGAGTTGTCCAGTGAAACAGGAACCAACAGAGATAGAGCACTATACTCTTCTGTGGTGCCTGGAGCCTTCAACTCTCTATTCCTTCAACTTGTGGGAAGGGGTAAAACTAGGGTCTACCCTTTTGCTTATCCTCCACATCCATTATGAGAGAGAGCAGTAGAGAACATGAGCCTGTGAACCAAAATATCTAGACACCTGAGGAGTATGATCACCATATGACACAACAAATTAAACAACATATACCAACTGAAACAGAATTATAGGAACAGATATTTAATTTTAAAAAACAATTCAAATTTAATAGTTTAAAAACAATCCAATTATTCATTCAAAAGATTTTTATTGTGCACCTATGAACTGTCAGGCACTGAGGATTCATCAGTGAACAAGACAGGCAAAAATCTTTGTGTACTTTCTAGTGGTGCAAAGTGGCCTGGGGCACAGAGACAAAAACATACAAACACCTAAATATCTAACTAACCATTAAACCATTTTAGAAGGTAATAATTGCTTATAAAAATAAAGCAGGTAAAGCAGATTGCAACTGCTTAAAAGGGTGAATAAAAATTGTGACCCTAATTTTAAAACGAAACTGAGCCTAAGACAGGAGTCAAGAAGATGCTGAGTGGGAGGTTACTAATGTGTGAAGAAGGAACAAGAAATCATAAAACGGTCATAAGAGAATATTAGGTATAAAAATATGAGTTTATGGGCTTCCCTGGTGGTGCAGTGGTTGAGAGTCCGCCTGCCGATGCAGGGGACACAGGTTCATGCCCCGGTCCGGGAAGATCCCACATGCCGCGGAGCGGCTGGGCCCATGAGCCATGGCCGCTGAGCCTGCTCGTCCAGAGCCTGTGCTCCGCAACGGGAGAGGCCACAACAGTGAGAGGCCCGCGTACCGCAAAAAATAAATAAATAAATAATTTAAAATTATAAAATAATATTGTACATGGTAAGAAATTTAAATAAAAGTAGAAAGTTAAAGACCTCATTAACTCTTCCTTTCCATAGAAATAATCATTTTTCTGTGTCTCCTTCCAGAAATGTCCTATGCATAATCAAATGTGTGAATGTGTATAGTTTTAAAAATCTATAAATAGGATTTTATACAAATTTTCTGCAACTTGCTTTTTTTCACATATATGGATCTACTTTAGAGATACAGGTTTTGAAGGACAGTAAAAATCTCATTTAAAAGGCAAAATTATAGTGATAATAAAAAGATCAGTGGTTGCCAGGGGTGTGGGATGGGAGGGGCAGGGATGAATAGGTAGAACGCAGGGCATTTTTAGGGCAATTAAACTATTCTGTTATAACACAACGTTAGATACGTGAAACTATGCATTTGTCAAAACCTACAGAACTGTATGACACAAAGAGTGAACCCTAAAATGTAAACTATGGACTTTAATAGTAATGAATCAATATTGGTTTATCAACTGTAACAAATGTGCCACACTAATGCGAGACATAAATAATAGGAGAAACTGGGTGTGTACGTGTATGTGAAGTGTCATATGGAAATTCTCTGTATTTTCTGCCCAATTTTTCTACAAACCTAGAACTGCTCTAAAAAATAAAGTCTATTAAATAAAAAAACCAAAAAACCTTCATTTAGGAAAACTATTTTTAAAGCTTTGCATAGAGTATTTTAGAGTTGGAGGCTCAAAGTCAAATATTGGGCAGGTTGTTGCTACGGTCCAGGCATAAAATGATTAGTGCTAGGCTTCCCTGGTGGCGCAGTGGTTAAGAATCTGCCTGCCAATGCAGGGGACACAGGTTCAAGCCCTGGTCTGGGAAGATCCCACATGCTGCGGAGCAACTAAGCCCGTGCGCCACAACTACTGAGCCTGTGCTCTAGAGCCTGCCAGCCACAACTACTGAGTCCGTGAGCCACATCTACTGAAGCCTGCGCACCTAGAGCCTGTGCTCCACAACAAGAGAAGCCACCGCAATAAGAAGCCCCCACACGGCAACTAAGAGTAGCCCCGACTTGCCGCAACTAGAGAAAGCCTGTGCGCAGCAACAAAGACCCAATGCAATCAAAAATAAAAAATTGTAAATAAAATAAATTTTAAAAAATGATTAGTGCTAAGGTAGCAAAGGAAATTAGTTTGAACTATTAGATTTGCTAATACCTAAGAAAATTGCACCTCAGAAAATCTTGTGGAATTTAAAGTTTCTGATTTAAAGAAGTAATATGTCAAAAATAGTATGTTAACCAGGAGTAGGAAAAAAAAATGCTTAAGAATTAAGTGGACAAAAGAGAGATGTGGCTGAAAAGATGCGAATAGCCATAAATGACATGTTAAACATTTTTTAAGTTAACATGACATGGAGGAACCAGGAAATTATCCATCTAATATACTTGGTGTGGCTTATGTACTTAAACTGTTTACTTCCAGATTTTTACAACCTACATATTTTCTAAACATAACAGTCATTAACAAGATATATTGGGTGCACTCAATCTGAATAGTGTTATTCTATATAAAATGCAGCTATCTTTGAGTTTATAAGCTCAAAGGCAAATATAAATTCAAAAGTTAGATAATATAAAGCAACATATTATTAAACGCACAGTGGTATCACAAAGCATATCAGATTCCTGTTTTCTTTAGTTCCTAGTTCATCAGCACTTGGAGTAGGCTAGTTCCATAAACTCCTGAGGTAAATAAGATTCTACCTTATTTTTTTAATGATTATATATCAAGATTACAGTAAGCGTGGAATTTCTAAGACAAAAAAGGTGGCTTCCGAAAAAGAAAAAGAAGCTTCAAAGATCTACATAGAATTAAGCTCTTTATTATGTATGTATACATAAATTTTGTATCTATTTACTTTTTAACTATAATCTTTTTCTAGTCAGTGACTACAAAAGTGGCATCTCAATACACACTCATAGAAATTACAGAATAGAAAGGTTTTTTCCAAGTTCACTCTATTCTACCAAGTGTCTCTAGGAATTTTCTATTAGGCAATTCTATATACTGCTTGTTTTTAGCACCACAAGCATTATGGAAGAAGACTTTTAAATAGTTTTACCATTTGTTATTAATTTAAAGATACCAAATTTGTTTCTCTAGTTTTGCTTTTATTTCCAGTTTGCTGCATTTCCTCTTAACACTGTGGGTAAGGTGGGCAGTTAAAATGTGGTTCCTCAAAAACAAAAGGGAAGTATAATATAAGAACACCAAAATCAAAATCCTCTTTTTAAAAAAGTTTTGTTTATCCCTTTAAAAATGTCTGAACACATAAACTGACAGATTTAATAGAAATCCTTTTTAAAAATTTGCTTAGTTTCTCACATAATAATCATTAATTTAACCCCAAACTTAAATCATTAATTTGAGCCCAGGAGGGTAAGTCTCCTCTCAATTTGTTCAAACATATTAGGTGTTCCATTAATTTCATCTTATTGTTTCAATCTATCAACCTCCAATTCCTTTTACCTCTCTCTTACTTTGGGCTTCTTATTTGCTTGATTACATGTCCTACTTCTTCTTGGTTTAATCCACACGTAGGTGGTATCCATCCCCCATTAGTTTCTTGAAAAAGGATGAATGAACTGTATATTTGAGAGACTTCAGGATTGAAAATAACTTTATTCTAGCCTTATATTTGATTGACAGCGTGACTTATACAGAATTCTAAATTAGAAGTAATTTTCCTTCAGAATTTTGAAGCATTGCTCCATTACCCTTTCGCTTCCAGAGTTGTTATTAAGTCCAACACATTCACCTCTGTATGCACCATATGAAACCTCTATCAACTTTTTTTCTATCAACTTGTACAGTTTACTCTTTGTCTCTCTACTCGTTATCTTCGTAGAGTAGGGAAAGGGGAGGTGGGAGATACATAGGAAATGAGCTCCAGAAATCAGCACGGGTCCTCTTAAGCATTTTATACTTATAGCAATCTTAATTAGGTCCCCAAGAGCCACATGTGATTAGCACTGGCATACTGCACTATCATACAGACTGTGCAGCCCTAGAGCAACCACTGTAAGAAACAAAACGAGGTTCAGCGACAATAAAAGAGGTGTGTTGGGCCTTCCCTAGTGGCACAGTGGTTAAGAATCCGCCTGCCAATGCAGGGGATACGGGTTCAAGCCCTGGTCTGGGAAGATCCCACATGCTGCAGAGCAACTAAGCCCGTGCACCACAACTACTGTGCCTGCGCTCTAGAGCCCGTGAACCACAACTACTGAGTCTGCGTGCCACAACTACTGAAGCCCGCGCTCTGCAACAAGAGAAGCACCGCAATGAGAAGACTGTGCACTGCAACAAAGAGCAGCCTCTGCTCACCGCACCTAGAGAAAGCCCACGCGCAGCAACTAAGACCAAACGCAGCCAAAAAAAAGAAAGAAAAAAAAAACATGTGTTGATAGCAATGTAAAAATAATAATTATGACGAAGATAAAAGCTAACACTACTGTGCATGTCTATGTGCCAGGTACTGTTTTAGTTGCTTCATATATGTTAATCACTGAATTAGTATATACAATACAACCTTAAGAAGTAGGTATTGTCTTCATTCTTATAGGTTATATATTTTACCCTGGCACAGCCAGAATTCTAGTCTAAACAGTCTAGCTCCAGAATCTTGTGGTCTTAACTATTATGCTATATTGCCTTCCAGTAGCAGATGGTAGTCATTTTTTGTTGTTTATTATACTACTTTTAAATATCTTTTCTTGACAAAATAAAGTTGGCAAACCCATGTTGATTTCCTCAATTAAAAAATTTATTGGTTGGTGAAATGTGAAAGCCTGGAAATCACCAGTTTGTAGGGCCAGTAGAGAACAAGAAAATGAAAATCTGAGAGAAGGTAACTGATGGAGCAAGGTCTTGGAGGATGAGTTCTAGAACATAGGGAGGAGTTAAATTTAAAGGACAGGGCAGACACTAAGTACAGGAGGAATTATAGTCACATTTAGAGATGATGGGGAAGAAAGATTCTCTAGTAACTAAAAATCAAGGTTATCTGAGCCCAAAACAAGCCTGATAGTATCAATTAGAAGGCTTAAAAATAATATAGAATGGTGAAGAATTAGAGCAACTTTTGTGAGGAATGGGAAAAAATAAAGCCGGGATTGGACGGACAGACTAGAAAAATAGAGATGGTTTCAACACTAAATATCTTGAAGAAGTCGAGAAATAAGGTTAGTGGGAGTAAAGGAGTGGACGATGTATAAACAAATAAATGAGGTTGTGGTTAGAAGGTAGGATTTCTGAATTTAAGATCTCAAAGCCAGAGGTAATGCTCATTCATTGCCAACGATGAAGACGATACTGCTGATAATAAACATTCATTAAGCACACTAAAAAAATTAATTACATATAGTCATAACAACCATTACTATCAGCATATTACAGAGAAGAAACTGAGGCCCTAATGAATTTTCAATTAACACTCAAGTTTTTTATAGAACTTAACAAGATGATGCTGAAATTCATATATAGTAGTAAAGGGCCTGTCATTCCCTAGAAAATTTTGAAGAAAATAGATGAATATTAACTATTGTTAATACCCTACTGGCTATTAACACTTATTATAAAACAGCAGCAATTATGATAGTGTGGTCACGTTATAGAGGTCATACAAATTGACCAATGGAAAATAATAAACAATCCATGGATGTGTGGAAAACTGATTTGAAATCAATGACATTACAAACCATAAAAGAAAAGTTATACTATTCAATAAATGCTGCTAGAACAATTAATTTTTCATATATAAAATAAATAAAATAAGATCTCTACCTCATGCACAAAAATAGGTTGATTAAAAAAAGAATAAAACATGAAGAATAAAAGTTTAAAACTTTTAGCAAAAAGATAAATGAATATCTTTGTGATTTTGAGGTAGGAGAGGATTTCTTTTTTTTTTTTGCGGTACGCGGGCCTCTCACCGCTGTGGCCTCTCCCGTCGCGGAGCACAGGCTCCGGACGCGCAGGCTCAGCGGCCATGGCTCACAGGCGCAGCCGCTCCGCGGCATGTGCGATCTTCCCGGACCGGGGCATGAACCCGCGACCCCTGCATTGGCAGGCGGACTCTCAACCACTGCGCCACCAGGGAAGCCCTAGGAGAGGATTTCTTAAACCAGACACCCAAAGCACAAAATATAAAGGAAAAGATGAATAAATGTGACTACATTCAAACTAAATTTCAGTGTAAGAAAAGACACCACAAACAAAGGCCAAAGAAAAGGCACAGACTGGAAGATGAGAGGCAACAATATAACCAACAATGTTATTAATAACCATAAAACATAAATCAATGAAAAAGATGAGTATAGCAATAGAAAAATGGGCAAAGATGCCCAGAGATGTCCAGGAGGCGTTTGGGATTAGTACTAGAGACATCTGGGCTGGAAACAGAGATTTGGGATACATCAACTTATTGATCATATTTGAATTCACGGACTAGATGAGTTTATAAAAGGAAAGCATGTAAAGAAATTAGAGATCTGGGCCTAGCTAGGACATAAAGCAGGCAGAGGATTACCAATCCTCACTCAAGTTCTTAACACTAAATAACTTCTTTAAACTTATCCACATATTATTTTGTCTTGCCTTTTCTGACCATAACTTTGTCTTTTAAAGATGGGGTCTAAACACAAGAAACAAACACTTATAATAAAACCAGATTTTGTTGGACACTACATCAGAAGGTGGTCAGATAAGCCTGCCACTTCTGTTTAGAGCAATATTACCTTCAGCTCCTCTGTTTCATGTATTGCCAAGAAGGCAGGACTGTGGAAATGAAATGCAAATTAAAAATTAAAACAAAACAGGATTTAAAATTTAAAGTAAAGGGAATGTAAGAAAATATTCCCAAAGTGCACAATAAGGATTTTTTTTAATTGGTGGGGTTAGGAACTATCTCCTTTTAGTCATTAGCATAGCTCATTTAATGCATCAGAAATAGGTAATGTGTGCCTACACATCTTTAAATTTTAAGACAAAAAAGATGAAAGACAAGAAGAAAAATGTTTCGTCCATACAGACTTCTGCTCATCCCATTCCTTCTACTTAGAAATAGCAAACCAGGTATCCACTGCTCAAGGGAAGCCAGTCACAAAAAAACAACTACATGCAGTATAATTCCTTTTATATGATATTCAAGAACATGCAAAGCAAGACAGAATAGTGGTGGTGGTGTTGGTGGTGGTAAGAAGATGTGGTTAGCAGGGACATAAAGAAGCTCTATGGGGTGTCTGGTATTCTGTATATGTGGATCTGGGTGTTGGTCACATCAATTTATACATTTGGCACTTGAGCATTTTACTATGTTCTGTCTTTTAACTGAGGTATGTATTTTTTATTCCTATAAAGAAAAACTTCTTAGAGACCTTAAGAATCTCACTGAACACAGCTTGTTTCGCTCTTGTCAAGATAACAAAACCTCTAATTAAGAAACAAATATTTAGTGGCCTTCTCTCAACTTGTCTTCCCCTAATGGCCCCACTCCCTCAACCCACCCCTACCTCAGCCATCTCCCCAACAGAACAGGCTCAAGGACAAGGACGTCTGAGATGAACATTTTCAGCATCAACAAGCTCCAGGGTCCTTCTTCCACCAAACCAAAAGTAAGCTCCTAAGAGGAAATTGAAAGGAAACTCGAATGTAAACACCAACCTTTAACCATCACTTTGTGAATCATCTTCTACACTATCCTAGCTCATGAACATGAACCTGTATCTAAACATCTTTGTAGAAATTTCCATTGTAATTTTACTTTGACAATTTTGACCAGGGTAAAATGATAGAAAATAGGCTTATCTAGATTTCAATTAACCCTCTTGCTGATGGTTATTTTTTTTAGTGAAGGACAGTAACAAATATTAAATGTAAACAGTCCAGAGAATGCTTTTAAAAATAACCTTCCCTTTCTCACTTTAGCATGAAACACCAAGGAAAAAATAAAAGATAAAACCTATATATTACAGCTGGTTGTTACAATGAGTCATACAAAATGCAATATTGGACCTTACGCAGTTCATTGTTTTATGTTGCTGGTCAAGCGGGGTTCAGAACGGTAATGAGACAGGGTATTGAGATACAAATTACTTCGGATATCTTACTTCAGCAAAAACATGAAACAAAGTCATGTCAAGTAAGATGCTTCCAGGGACTAAAGCTATCGCCTTTCCTCTTCTTTTTTTTTTTTTTTTTTTGAGCTACCTCCTTTCGCTCTTTTTTTTTTCTAAACAACAATTAAAGTTCTTCACGGATACCTTAGTTTGTAGCAGAAGCCCTGCAACATGAAATAAAGGAAACCCTAAGCCTTTATGTTCTTTTACCACTTTCCCAGTTTTAGGTAACCGAAAAAAGAACAGATCTTTAGAAGGAACTGAAGATTATCTAAGGAAGGACTCTAACGGGTCTCGTCTGAATGGCAAATACTTCAAGGTCTCGGAGCAGGATTATACCAAATGGCCAAGGGGCAGAGCTTTAAGCAGTTCCTAGTTTAGCGAAAGTATTTTAACTTCTTTAAAACAACAACAACAACAACAACAACAAAAAGACTTGTAGAGGGAAGAGAGCGAAATTAGGCGCCGCGGCGGGTAGAGGAGAAGGGTGCTCTGAAGAGAATTTGCAGTTCTGGGGCCGCGGCTGGGAAGAGGCCGAGACGAGACGGGCCGAGGTAAAAAGAGACGCCAGGAGAAACTCACTTTTGAAAGGCACTTCCCGGTTACAAAGCACTCTCTTGTGCTTTACCTCCTCCGACACAGTATCCTTTCTGCGGACCTCCAGCGTCTACACACGTAAAAGGCCCACCGCAAGAGCCCTCTCCAGCATCGAGATTTCGAGGCGGGCCTCGATACCCGTCAGTCCCCGCGGCCGCCCGCGCCCCCTCGGCATCCCCCGGGCGCGCGCACGTCACCCGCCCGCTGCCAATCGGCGCCGGGCAGGTCGCCTCTCCTCGCGTGCCCGCAACCCCGCCCCGCCCGGTCCGGGCTGTAAGCGCCCGCCGGCCGCTTCCGCTCTCGGCGCAGGCGCGGCAGCTCGGCCGGAGAGCGGCGGGGGTCGGGCGAGGAGCGGACGGCGCTGGCCAGGATGGTGTTGGAGAGCGTGGCCCGCATTGTGAAGGTGCAGCTCCCCGCGTATCTTAAGCGGCTCCCAGTCCCCGAGAGCATTACCGGGTTCGCCCAGCTCACAGGTAATCTTTGCCTTCACCCAGTCCCCATCCTTGTAAGCTTCCCAAGGCGGAGGGTGGGGGCGGGCATCTAAAAACCCTCGGGCCGAGGGGCGGGGCGGAGCTTGGCGGATGGCTCGTGACCCGGTGAGTCTGCGCCCCGAGGGAGGTGGGCGTGCGCCGGCGCTGCTGCCTGGGAGCGTGTGTGAGGCCACCTCTCGGTACTTGGCGGCCCGGGGTGCTTATCCTCGTGGCTGTAGCCAGTATCTTTACGTGGCGAGAGACCAGGTTTTTGCAGAGAAGGTGCTGAGTTGGGAACGGGCCCATCTCTTTCATCTCCATCGCTCCCTGCAGTGTGCCTGTTTAAAGCAGGGTAAGTCATCGTTATCTAAGGCACTGTGTATCAGACTGTCCCAGCTCTTGGCTGGGTTTTACCCACATCGTGTGGGTGTGACTGTGTGGGAGAGAAACACAGACATGCACATAATATGTATTGCTGTTTTATTTAGCAACAAAATTAGAAAATAAACTCCAATCCTATAGGAGAGAGTTGACCTATCATGGGGTCATTTGAGGTCACCTCCATTACTACGGGCCTGGAGGCAATTTAGTTTCCTGGAGTTGACAGAAAGATACCTTTGCTAGTATGATGGACCAAAAATTAGAAAATGAAATTTAATGAATATATGTAACATCCTGTACTTAAGTTCCCTCCTTTACAAAATAGAACCCAGAACTCGGGATTTCACATCTAAAGGATGAAAATTTCCAGAATGCAGTCAACACTTGGAAGATTTTGTTGGGTTCTGAGCTTTACAATGTAAGTTGGGATATTGGTGAACCAGACACAGGGACTGATTAGGATGATGAGGGGGGGGGAAAAACATATTAATAAAGCAAACATTGAATTCATATGTCCTGATTACCAGGGTATGTAAGCATGAATTAAGATAATTGTGAGGTAAATAGGGCTGCTTAGCTTGGAGCAGTCTGGAGATCTATGGTAGCTGACTTAAAATACAGTATTTGGAAGGCTGACCAGCGGAAGAAAAATAAGATTTATTCTGTGTAGACAAAAAGACAACTAGGGCCAAATTAGTGATAGTTATTTGAACATGGATTTTAGCTCCATGTTCAAGAAATTTTTTTTCTTTAATTAGAGAATACTTTACCAAACAAATGGTGCTTTGAGAGCTATCCCCTCTCAGAGATTAAAAAAAAAAAAAAGCAGTGTCTGGAGGTGGATAGATTAAAATGTGATAAACTAGATGACTGTTCTAAATCTAGAGATTCTTTGCATAATGGTCATAGACATTTGCTCTTGACAAATGGATTGTGAGATTTTTAACACTTTTAGATGTTAAGGGGTTTGATAGAAAGCATGTAATTGAATAGAAAGAGTGGTAACTGAGTAATAAACATTAAAAAGAAATATCTAAACATAGGAACAACATAAAAGTAACAAAATGAAAAAACTTTCAAATCATGTGTTTGTAAACATCAGAGTCTTCTGTTGATTTTACTAGTTTATTCTGATAGATTACAGCAATTATGTAAAATTTTGCCTTTTTCTCCCCTTATCATTTCTTTTATTGAAGTACTTTACATATTTTAATGTATTCCTTATCTTGTTGTAATAACTACGTATGTATATAATCTTATTATAGATTAGCATCACAGTAGGCCTAACCATTCCCCTGCAGCTGGAAATTTGGAATGTTTTTATATATATTTTTTATTCATAATGTTCAGTGGTAAGTAGCTCTGTACCAATTGTTATTTTTTTCCTTCTTTGAATTATACCCTTGAATATATTCACTAAATGGTAATACCAGGTCAAAAGGATATGATCATTTTGTGACATTTGTTCCCAGTTGCCAACTTACCTTAAATATTTGCATTAATTAACAGCTGAGTTTTTAATAGTCAAGAAAGAAAAAAGTCCCCTTGCTCCCACCTCAGTCCAGTTAAACCTGAATTATGTGTGTTGATTCTGATTGTAGCAGGTTTTATATTCATTTCAATTTTCTGTAAACAGTATAGTTGAAGCAGATTGGAAAGTACGATATTTGATTTAGCGATTAGAAGATTTTCAAACCTTTTTTTTTTTCTTCTCAGGGATTCCTACTGTCTTTCTTCTCAGGGATTCCTAATTCCTTAAAGGCATTAAGGAAACTCAACCTAAACCTTTTCCCTCTTGAATCAATAATTTATAGTAGTTTCTTCTTTAAAGCTGTTAAATAGTTAATGTGAAGACCAATTCTCAGCAATAATGACAACTCTGATAAATATCTTTATAGTGCGTATTTAACTTAAGTCCCATTACGATGGGACAATTTAGTTCTCATTGTAATGTCCATTTATTTAGGAAACGTTAACATATTTGTAATAACTACTTTATGACAAAAATGAGATAGTCCGTTTGGCACTGGATAATGAGAATATAACACTTGCAGAATCTGTTTGGGAGCACTATGAAAGAAAAATTGCAATGACCAATTTCCTCTCTGGGTCTCGCTTCCTGATTAGATGGTAATAGCTAATGACATTTGGCTCTCTTGAATGAACTTCTTGTAGAATCCATCTTAGACTTTTTTTTTTGCTGAAATTAAAACCTGGAAGATAACTTTTCAATATAATTGTTTAAAATGTCTACCGGACCAAAAATATTTTCATTTTCTATCTATGACAATTAGAGCAAAAAAAAAGTTTCAGTTCTCATTATTGTTGCCTGTTTTTCCTTCCCTGTTTAGACCCAGTGGTTTTTTAAAAGCAATGGACTCTCTCATGATGACTCTGCGTTCTTAGTAAACACTTGAAGATCCTTAATTACTATACAGTTTTAATAGATAGCCCTTATCTATCAGAAATGCCTTATCTATCTTTGTTTAGGTTACATTGTTAAGAGTGAGGCTTTTAAGGTAAATTAGTGTAATTCTGCCCTTTGGAAGTATAATGTACTCAAATACATTGACTTTTAAAAAAGCTTTCCCTGTCATATAAACTTTTAAAATAGAATAACAAAACTTCCCATTCAAAAGTCAGAAAAGTTTATATCTAGATTTAAAAGCTAGCTATGAAACTTTGAATATAGTAGTTCTACCCCACTTAAACTAGGTAGCTGCTTTGAAACGTAATGGTTTTGCTCCTAAAGACAAAGCAATGAATCCTAAGACTATAATAATATTTTTCCCAGAGTAACACAAACATGTCAGAGCTGACCCTTCAAGGGCATTAGCTCTAGAAAGGGCCAATTTTGAGCAAAGAATTTAAGAAATGGAACAGAGTTGAAAGCATGTTCATAGCAGCCTTATTTATGATAATCCCAAACTGTAAGCAACCTAAGTACCTAGCAACAGGAGAGCGGATAAAGGAATTATGGTATATTCATAGAGTGGAATACTGATTAGTAATAACAAGAAACAAATTAATCACTGGATGAATCTCAAAAATTTTATATTGAGTGGAAAAAACCTTCGGGTATAGGAATCAGTGGTGGGGAGATAGACTAGAAGGGGACAGGAGAATACTTTCTGGGGTGATGAAAATATTTTACATATTTTTACACATTTTCAGTGGAGGCTACAAGGGTATATTTAATTGTCACAGCTCAGAGCTAAACACCTAAGATCTGTTTATTGTATGTAAATTTACCTCAATTGTTTTTTTAAACAAATAGAACAAAAGGTGAGTTTTCTTAATAAGAAAGGGTAATAAATCATTAAGTTCAAACTAAAAGAGTTGCATTTATTAACATGTAAATAATAAAGGTTATTTCTGAAAGATTGAAGAATTTTATTTTAGAAAACTTTTATTTTTGAGAATTTGGGAATATATTTACATAGTTACTGTAAGTTGTAAAAGTTTTTTCCCCTTTTCCTAGGTAGACCAACTGTATTTAAAAGTCAGTGTAATTAAAGATTATACTAGCCTTTGTGGAGAACAATTTTGATGTCATTAAAACATTTTCTTCCATGTAACCACTCTGCAATTTAGAATTCCTCAAGTCATCAAGTATTTATTGAGCACTTACTATGGGCCAGGCAGTGCTCTAAATACTGGGACACTGTTGTATTTATAGTCGTGAGTGGAAAAAAGATTTTAAAATTGATTATTAATTTCATTTTATTGGCCCTTTGGTCCTGAATAGTGTATATTAGGTTTTAAGTGGTAATAGTAATGCCATCCATTAAAAATATTTTACTTTCATCTTTCTTTGGTTCAGAAATGAAGTCATTTCTATGTTTTACCCATAATGATACATAAAAAAAATGTTATGAAATTATCAGCAGTCAAGTTGCCAGTATTATTTTTATAGTATCATTATATGCAACCTTTTTAAAAAGGAAAAAAAATACAGCAAAATAGAAATACAACAAAATGTTACCAACTCTTGAATGGTGGGATTAAAAGTTATTTTGTTTTTTACAACTTTTCTAAATTTTCAAATTTTGTAAAATAAATGCTATTTCTGATAATCCTAAAACAATTTAAAAGTGTACTGTACAAAATATACATTATACCTAACAGTTAGTAGGTAATAGATTTCCCTTCACAGTACCTAATATATCTTCAGTAGCTCAATATATATCAAACAGGTTCATAGGAAATAGCCAATCTTAAAGGTTGTTTTTTTAATTTCTTGTTTGATTTTTCTGTATTTAATAATTATTCATCAAAAATCAGCCTTAATAAATGTACTTAAAATGATTTAATTGAGCTTTACAGACTGTATTATTTTCCTTTATTATCTTTTCTGTAGTTAAATTGAAGTTTATCATCTTTAAAAAGTAGATTTTATTAAACAAGACTGTTGTATAAATTGTTACTTTGTTGTAGGAAATAATAGTACCTTTCATCACTGTATTACTATAGAGTAGTGTTTTACCAAGGAATTAAGTGTGGAAGGACAATGTTTTCTGAAGTAGATTTTAAAACAGTATTAATACCGTTTATTCCCTGAGATTTGTGGGTTACGCTAGGAAATGCTAAACTTAAGAATCTAAGTTAATGTTTTCATCTTTACATTCTCATTCATTTACTTTTTTACTTTGAGTCACTTAACCTCTCGTGACTTTTTAATTTTGTAGTATACATAATAATACTTAATGTTATTCTACATTCAAAAAACATGTATTGAATAAGTACTGTTTCAAGATACTATACTGGATGTTGGGGCCAATAACAATCTAAGATATTTATTGCCTGATCTAGAAAATAAGTATAAATAAATAATTACAGTACAATATGGTGAGTGAGAAGGGGACTGACATTTATGCTCTACATTCATTAAGTCACTCATTTAACATTTATGAGGTATCTACTTTGCGCCAGGAAGAGTAGTACACAGCTCCTTTTCCTACAGGCTCATGGAAGAATCAACTTTATAAACAGATAACAGTAGTATGATAAAAGAAACTTCGGAAAAGGGGCTTGGAAGCAAAGGAGGGAGTGATTAATTTTGCTTTGGGAAATGAAGAAAGATTTCTGGAGGAGGCATATTTGACCCCTGTTTTAAATGGTCCACATGAGTCAGGCCACAGATAGAAAGACATGGCAGACAAAAGGAATTCCTTATGCAAAGGACACAGGAAGCCTGTCACTGGGTAATAAGTAGCTTTGGCTGGCTTCAAGTACATGAGGGATGGGATATTTGTGGGAATTGAAACTGTCAAAGTAGCCTTGCCATGTTATAGAGATGGTACTTTATAGGAACACTGGTCTATAGCAGCACTATCCAGAAGCCTTTCTGTGATGATAGAAATGTTCTCTGCTGTCAAATATGGTAACCACTAGCCACATGTAGCCCTTGAGCTGCTGAAATGTGACTGGTATGTCTTAGAAACTGACTTCTGAATTTTACTTAATTTATTTAAATAGCCACATGTGTATTAATTGTGTTTTTTATTTTCTATATTTTATGATACTCGGACAACTTGGGGGCCATGCTGGCCAGGGAGAACTTGCCCCCTCCAAGGACTGGCTAATGCCAGGAGATAGTAAACTACTTGCCTGTGAGCATACTTTTCATATGCAAACCAACCAATCCAAAGCCTACACTCCAACCACTTCCTTTATCTAACTCTCACTTACCAAGCCAGTATTTCCCCTGCCCTAAATCACCCAGGGCCAGATATGAGACAACTAGGGACCACCCCTATAGCCCAGAGCCCACTGAAATTATTCAAGCTAGCCAGTCCTAAATGTTTACTCTGCCCTACCTTGCCTTTTCTGTAGAAACCACACTAAAAGCTTGTGCCCTTTTACCTTCTGCCTGTGACCAAGCCTCGTACTTCCCCATGTGGTCCTGGGTGGCACGGTGTGCCCCCTCCTCTTGGGAATTGTAAGTAAACTTTTCTTTCAACGCAGTTGTCTCCATGTCTGTCATCTTACCATACCTGAGTAAAACAGAATCCTGGGTACAAATCAAAACAGTGTGGCTAGTGGTTACTGTATTGGACAGCACAGATCTGTAGGTAGACCCCTCCCCCACAAGAAACAGTTCTTTGTCATTTCCAGAACTTTAATTCATTCAAAAGATTTATGTGGGGCTTCTCTGGTGGCGCAGTGGTTGGGAGTCCGCCTGCCGTTGCAGGGGACACGGGTTTGTGCGCCGGTCCGGGAGGATCCCACGTGCCGCGGAGCGGCTGGGCCCGTGAGCCACGGCCGCTGAGCCTGCGCGTCCGGAGCCTGTGCTCCGCAACGGGAGAGGCCACAGCAGTGAGAGGCCTGCGTACCGCACACACAAAAAAAAAGATTTCTGTGGAGTCTTTCCACTCTTGTTATGAGAATAGAACAGCCAGCTTGACTGGCAGGATCTTACCGTTACAGAATTTCATTCTGGTGACTAAAAGATTATATCCCCGAAAATTTCTACTATATGACATTGTCAGGTTTAGTTAGCAAAAGATTTTTTTCAGGGGAGTTGCTCCAATCTCCATAATCTTAATAAAAACTACCATTTATTGTGTATCCTCTCTGTGCCAGGCACTCTTACAGGTGCTATTCATACGTAAATAGGTTGATTCGTCCACAACTCATAACAAACCTTTGGCGTGGTGTTGTATCAAAAATAATTTCATTTTGGAAGAGTTAATATTAAGCCAGTCTTTGAGTAGATTTACTGAGAGAAGAACAGATAAAAGTTTAGATCTGGGGGCTTCCGTGGTGGCGCAGTGGTTGAGAGTCCGCCTGCCGATGCAGGGGACACGGGTTCGTGCCCTGGTCAGGGAAGATCCCACATGCTGCGGAGCGGCTGGGCCTGTGAGCCATGGCCGCTGAGCCTGCGCGTCCAGAGCCTGTGCTCCGCAACGGGAGAGGCTACAACAGTGAGAGGCCCGCGTACTGCAAAAAAAAAAAACAAAAAACAAAACGTTTAGATCTGTTGAATTTCATTCATAGTGATTGAGAACAGACTTTGCACTTACTGTCCTGGACTAAACCTGCTTAAGCTACAGTTTATGCACATGAAAAATGGGAATAATAATGGTGCCTACCAAATAAAGTTGTTTAAACTAACACAGTGTTAAACAAGGTAATACAGTTGCACTCTTAGCATAGTCTGTTCATTTATCATTAATATTTATTAGTATGCCTTAGCACATGACCTTCAATTTTTCTTTTTCTCCACTAAGCTATTTCTACATAGTGTTTATTAGCAAGATATCAGGTTAGCATTCAGTGAAGGATGACAGGTGATAACTCTTTAAAGGCAAAGGATTCCCTGCAGAGCCCAGCAGAGGCAGGGTACTAGCCAACATTTGATAAATGCATGCTGAGACAGTTATCTTGGCTTCCTGGTGTGTTTGTCTCCACAGGCATAGGAGAAACATATCATTTATAAGTGATATAAATTTCATTTATATCACTTATATTCCCTATCCCCCTAAGACAGTGCTGAGTACTACAGAAGGCTTTCATGAACACTTAAAGAATAAGATGTATCTAATGAGAATATTCAGGATGTGAAAATTTCGACTAGCTCTTTAAAATAGCTTTTACACAACATTTAGGTATTTCTTTAGGAATCACTATGCCTTACCAAAAAATGTAAATTAAAGCATTGAAGATGTGTTCTTTCTGAAATTATAAATCAGTGGTAAGCTATTGCGGGATATTCTGTTGTATGATTTTAGACATGGTGGAAATGTTTTCTAAACCTATAAAATATATCACATTGAATTTAGTTTATAATTATGGTGATCATAATTCCTGAAATAAAACTAAACACAAATATACTTAGGATAATTATAGGATATTTGGTAGAGGACCCATTTCTGAAAATGTTGTTTTCCAGTTTCAAAAGTCTCAAGTCAACCCACAAATAAAATAAGGTGGTCCTAGGTATAGGTGCCTTATTCACAGTTTTACAGATAAGTTTGATAGTTAAGAAATTAAAGTGAGAAGTGAAGAATAGATAAAGAATAAGCTCAAAGATGAGACATGCTGTTTAAGTTCTTTTTTTTTAATTTTTATTTTTTGTTTTTACAGTAGGTCCTTGTTGGTCATCTGTTTTAAACATGGCAGTGTACATGTCAATCCCAATCTCCCAATCCATCCCTATTTGAGTTCTATTACAGGAGCACGCAGACTTTAACAAATCTGTACATGTTTAGTTTCAGAATGGCTTCGGTTATTGCCTTTCCTTGGTGTACTTGCACTACTTGGCTACCTTGCGGTTCGTCCATTTCTCCCGAAGAAAAAGCAACAGAAGGATAGCTTGATTAATCTTAAAATACAAAAGGAAAATCCCAAAGTGGTGAATGAGATAAACATTGAAGATTTGTGTCTTACTAAAGCAGCTTATTGTAGGTGTTGGCGTTCTAAGACGGTAAGATGTCCATTTACGTGTCCACTAAAATTTTGTGCAGTTAAAATGGTTTTGCTTCTTAAATCCCCAGTTTTGTGGTCCTGTGAGATTAGGGATTTTTTCATAGTATTCAGCACTGAAAGTCTACTCTAAATTAAAGGTCGCGTCTTAATGATCACTGTATTTCCTACATTAGAAAAGTTAGACCAGCACAGAAACTTGGTTGGGCAAATTACTTAATCTTTATTACTCTGATCGTCAGGTGTTTTAAAATCTGATAATATATCAATATCACAGAAATTTTTGAGGATTTAGTGAGACGATGTATGTACAGTGCCTTGTATGTAGTATGAGTTAGTAAATGGTAAGTATAATTACGGATGATTTTTAATGTGGAAATTAAAAGTGAGTTTGATGGATGCAACTAGAGATTATCTTACTAAGTGAAGTAAGTCAGACAGAGAAATACAGATATTGATACAGTATGATATTACTTATATGTGGAATCTAAAGTATGACACAAATGAACCTATCAATGAAGCAGAAACAGAATCACAGACATAGAGAACAGACTGGTGCTTGCCAGTGGGGAAGGGGTTGGGGGAGGGGTTGAGTGGGAGGTTGGGGTCAGCAGATGCAAACTAGTATATATAGGATGGCTAAACAACAAGGTCCTACTGTACAGCACAGAGAACTATTCAATATCCTATGGTAAACCATAATGGAAAAGAATATTTTTTAAGAAAAGAATGTATGTATGTGTATAACTGAATCACTTTGCTGTACAGTAGTAATTAACACAACATTGTAAAGCAACTATACTTCAATTAAAAATAATAAACCAAAAAAAGGAGTAGTTTGGAGTGATAAATTATAAGTAGTTGATGAGATCTAGTTTGATCATAGGCTATTTGAGGCTTTAAATACAATAATGCTCATCGTCGCATCCTTTGTAATAACAAAATCTTAGAAACAGTCTAGATATCTGATAATAGAGGAATGGTTAACGTATGGTATAATACAAGTGATGGGATATTAGGAAGCTATGAAAAGCCATGTTTTTAAAAGAATATTTAATAACATGGGAGCATGATGTAATATAAGCTAGAAAAGTGTATTACAGTATGATCTCAATTTTGCTTAAAAAAAATGAGTACACAGTAAATACAGAGGAAAAAATATACCAGAATGTTAATTATTGTTACCTATGAGTAAGTTTTTAAAAATATTTTTAAAGTATTTTTTAAGTGTTACAGTGTGCATGAGTTTTATAGTAAGAAAACGTTATGAAATCATTTATTTTGAATTTAAATTACATCCTTTTAAAATTTAAAATAAGTAATGAGGTGAGCTCAGATTTAGAGCTTTATAGAAAATAAGAGCTTATTTTGATGTCCTTTTATAACTACTGTATTGACTTGTTTGGAATCATCCAAAGCTTTTTATTTAAAATCTACCAAATAATTAAATACTTAAATTTGTTAGATTTGCTGTAGTATTGGAATGTAGTTAGGTTAGATAGAGAATATATCTGTTACTCAGGAAAGCTATCTGATGTGTTTCTCCCCCCAAAGTAATGGCCTTTTCTTTATAAGAGCATGTCACAAATATTTCTATTTATTGAATCATTTAAAGAATAACACTTGTAATTTTTTTCCTTTTTAGTTTCCTGCCTGTGATGGTTCACATAATAAACACAATGAATTGACAGGAGATAATGTGGGTCCGCTAATACTGAAGAAGAAGGAAGTATAATAGTAATGAATTAGAATGGAATTCAATTGTGTGCTGTAAAAACTTATAACAGTATTTTTCCATTCTTTGTTTATAGAAGATCTTTCAAATGGTGGTCTTAATTATTGCTACTGGTTGAATAATTATTTCTGCCAATTTATTTTCTTGTTACACTACTGTTTATATTTGATACTTTGTATATTCAAACAGTCATTTATATAAAAATTAAATTGTGCAACCCTTTCATTCTGACTTCAAAGAATTAATGTATCTTCCTACAATAAAACCAACATGTTTAAATTTTAATTGAGAAAGCTTTTGACAGTGAGTCCAAAGCTGTTTGTTTGAATGTCAATATTTTCAAAAGAAACTGTACTTTAAAAATTTCTCTCTATATTATTAAATATATTATTTTTTAGTGCTCTTCTGTTTTGATCATTTAAAGTGATTTTTCCCCTTTTGGCCTTCTGTATTCCATGCTTTTTAGATCAAAAAGAAAACTATTGCTGTGAAGAATTGCTTGAGTTTTCAAAGAGAAACTCTTTACTTTATAAATATTGTTCTCTATAAATATGAATATCCCAATTTCAGAAAAGACAGGAACTGGGTATAAAAAGTTTCAACAAGAAATGATTATTTACATTATAAAAGACTTGTTTACTTTATAAAAGACTTGTTTGTGTCTGTTTACATGTGTTGTGTGTATGTCTGACTCAGTGACAGGGTGGGGTGGCAAGAACACTTACAGCTAAACCTCGTGAGCTGCTGCAATTTGAAGGTCAATTAAAAATAAAGTAAATCTGAATTTATCTTACGATGATAACAGTTCAGTGTTCAAAACTGAGTCTATATGAACATTTTTCTCTTTATTCCAGTGTATACCAATCAAACATAAAATACAGAAGGCTTGCAAAATAAACTTACTGGAGAATCTTTAAAACTTGTAATTTTTTAGCCTAAGAGTCTATTTAATTTCATATTGCAATTCTTATATTAATAGCTATCCTTACGTCTGTCTATTAAAGCTACAGTCCAGTCAGTTCACTGTGCTTGCTTTATATATGAAGAAGGTTTGGGAGGCAGACATTTAATTCTTCCAGTGATCATCAAAGCTAATAGTTGCTGAGCACTTACATGGAACAGACACTGCTCTAAGCATGGTACGTGGATGTTTGGTTTATTACATGTATCAAAGCTTCTATTATGTGATCCTGGTTTTCTTGAGAACAACAGCAGGAATTTTAAAGGTAGGGTTAGAAATGTAGGTGTGGTTTTGAGAAATTTTACAAAGTGTATGTACAAAATTGTTGCTCTTTCCTCACCTGCGAGTAGGGAGAAATGTAACAGTGCTCTCACTTTGGCTCTGGGTATTTTCTCCCTAAGACCTTTTCTTCAACACCCTTAAGGGGCTTCAATTATTTTTCCACAGTTGATCACAAGGCTTGAAAAAAATCCTCCTCACCAGAAGTTTGGATATCCTGGTCTGTGGTCATGAAATGCTTTTCTTAAAAAGCATTCACTGCAAATCAGAGCAACATGGCTTTGTACATGTTCTAGTGGTTCCCATTCTTAGATTTTACAGAAGGTAAAATTTTCCCCAAATGTGGAGACTAAAGTGACATTATCAATGTTAAAATTATTAAGTAAGAACATTTAAAAAGTTGAAAACTATCTGATAAAAGGTAATTTTAACATCCCAAAGGTAAGAAGGTTATACTCGCGAATAAAGTTTTTTTCTCCCCACATTTTCAATTGTTAAAATTTGTTAAAGAGTTGTACCCAAGTACAACTTGGGTACAACATGTGTACCCACATGTGCAACTTCTTCAGAAGCATGGGGCTGGTAGCAAGCTGGTATTTTAACTACCCCTTTATGTAACCATTATTACTAGTTGCCCTCACTTCCTTTTGTAAATTCACAGAATTCCATCACATGTGCCTTAAAAAATTGACATCTAATTGAAATCTAACTGCATCTGAATTGATACAACTTAGCTGAAGTTAAGCTGAAGATAACTTAGCTCTAGAAATACATATCTTGGGTCTCTAGAACCTTTAAGAAACAGCTGTATTGTTACAGTGTCACGTTATGATCATTTTGAGGACTGCTACACCTGACCCAGGGAACTACTCAGCTCCCTGAGTAGTTTACTTTACTCAGACGTGAGCACCACCATTACGTAAGTAGGTTTTCAAAACTGTTGAGCAGGCTTGAGGTATGAGTGACTCATTCATATCGGTACTTAAGCAGGTCGTATTATGGTAAGCATGTGACAATTCAGCTTTGAGTTCAGCGCCTCACATGATGATTCATTAAATTACATTTGTCTTTTGTAATCTAATTTGTTAATAAGTTTATGGGAAGCTAATTAAGCCAGCTGCTAATCTATATAGTTCTGTCTTCCTTATTGTGATCCCACAGTCTTCCATTGGAAACGTGCTATTAGACTCTTCCTCTGCAAAGAGAGTTTTAAAATTTTTAACAGGGTTCTTAAATTATGATGGATATTTTATTTACTACTTACCAGAAACATCTAATTGCAATTTACATATTTAGAATTCAGTTGTGGAGTATCACCAATCTGGAGAAGACCAGGAGACCTGTTACTAACACGTACTTTACTGAGAAGTGAGGGCGCTCAGGTCCCCATCTTCAGCGTGTACGTGTTCTTATTTCACACCTGATTCTAATAAGTTTCGTTATCTGACTTCTGCTCCTGAACAAATCATAAGTATTGACAGTGTCCTGCTGGAAGCAGGTAAACAAAATGTGACAGCTGACAGCAGGGGAGGGAACCAAAAAATAAATGTACTGTGAACATTAAAAGGATAGCAGCTTGAGACAACTTTATATATAGGGACCTGCACACCACAGGCCCTGAGAGCATCACTGTTAGCAAATTATACAAGTGACATTTAATGATGAATTTGAATCGAGTAGGTTATGGTATGTAAGAAGGCAGAATTATGTGTTGCATTTGGTGATAACCAATTTCCTCTTCAAATAGTTAAAAGCTGAGTGCTTAAAGTGGTTTATCCAGGTGGAAATTTTATGCAGAAAATACCTTGAATCGTTCCTTGATTATTTGGAGGCTTTATCATAGGAAGTTTTTCATTCAGTTGAAACATTTTTCAAGTTTAATGACTAACTCACTACCTAGTTTAGTTAAAGTATGAGGAAAACTAAAGGAACAGTGATTTAAACCACGTAAATCAAGTTAGATGACCTCCTCCACCTTAGGGAGGATTACAAATCATGTGTAAAAATCATTCAGCCCCAGTTCCGTGACTGCCCCACTGCCTTGCTGGCCGTGCAGTCCCTTTGCACCAGAGGTGGAATTGTAAAAGGCTCTCAGAGCTGTTGTTTTGTTTTAGCTATGCTGCATCACCTGATATCCTTTAGTCATAGTAATCTTTTGCTGGAAGCTCACTTTATCATGTTCAGAGAGTCATCTATTATCTTTTGCAGGAATCCAGTTTAGTAAAGTCATGTAGCAAGCATAATTTTTATATAAAATGTAGACTTCATATTATTAGCAATTGCATTGTGCAATTTTCTATTAGTTATGGTGGGAGTTTTTTGTTTGTTTTTTGGGGTTTTTTTGGCCACGTGACATACAGGATCTTGGTTCAACCAGGGATTGAGCCCATGCCCCCTGCAGTGGAAGCGTGGAGTCCTAACCACTTGCCTGCCAGGGAATTCCATTTATGGTCTTGCAGGACACTGAAAATCTGTTCAGAAAGGCAAATCTGTGTCATTCGGTCAGAGATGACATCACTTTCTAAGTTTCCTTTGGTTTTAATGCTTGATTCTTTGCTTACAAGAAGTATATCTGGGGCTTCCCTGGTGGTGCAGTGGTTGAGAGTCCGCCTGCCGATGCAGGGGACACGGGTTCGTGCCCCGGTCCGGGAAGATCCCACATGCGGCGGAGCGGCTGGGCCCGTGAGCCATGGCCGCTAAGCCTGCGCGTCCGGAGCCTGTGCTCCGCAACGGGAGAGGCCACAACAGTGAGAGGCCCGCGTACGGCAAAAAAAAAAAAAAAAAAAAGTATATCTGTTACTCCATTCTCTTAGAACACTGTTCTAAAATAGATCAGCCACAATATTTACAAATTACTGATGTCTATTATAAGGCTGTAATTTTCCAAAGTAATATAGAAAGGGGAAAAAGGTAGTAAATTGCATAATTACAGAGATGAACCCTGTAATAGAAAATAAAAATGTCAGCAAGCAATTCACTAAATTTTCAAATTTCCTGTAATTTTCCATTAGTATCCATCATAAATTCCTCTACATTATCATACTAAAGATATGAATCAATAACATCCATTCAATAAATTTAAGATAGAAGTACAGAGTCTTCAACTGTGTTGAATGCTGCCAAGAAGCAGCACTCATGAAAATGAATGAAATAAGATGAACTAGAAAGATGTTCATTTTAAAATTCTGCATGCAACCGTGTAGCAGCATGGGTTGCTGCTACAAAGAAAAAGAATCCGCCTGCCAGTGCAGGGGACACGGGTTTGATCCCAGGTCCGGGGAAGATCACCCATGCCACGGAGTAACAAAGCCCGTGTGCCACAACTACTGAGCCTGTGCTCTAGAGCCCGAGAGCCACAACTACTGAAGTCCACGCACCTAGAGAGCCACAACTACTGAAGCCCATGTGCCTAGAGCCTGTGCTCCACAACAAGAGAAGCCACTGCAATGAGAAGCCCCAGCACCACAACGAAGAGTAGCCCCCCGCTCGCTGCAACTAGAGAAAGCCCGCGTGCAGCAACGAAGACCCAACGCAGCCAAAAAAAAAAGCACAAAACCCCCAAAAACCTGATAAAGAAACACAAGACAAAAGAAAAAAACCACAGACCAATCTCATCTATACATACAGATGAAAAATTTTTTTAAAAGGTTAATAACTATGGCAAAAAGGATTGTATTCCAGGAATTCAAGAGTGTTTTGGTTTCAGTAAATCTATTAACACAATTACCCAAATAAATTAAAGAAGAGAAAACATGATCATATCAATAGATGCTAAAAGGCTTATTACTAAGATTCGGTAGCTATTCCTAATGAAGATTCTTGAGTAAAACAGAAATGGAAGGAAACTACTTAAACACAATGAAGATTATTTATGAAAAGCCTATAGGTATTTAAAAATCATAAGCTGTTTCAATTAAAATCAGGAACTAACAGGAATAGCTACTGTCATTAAAGATTATCTTGGAGGATGCAGTGACTATTGATATGATTATATGCCTAGGAAACCACGGAGATTAGGAAAAACAATTAAAGAGGGATTTTTAGTAAGGTATTTGGAAACGATGAATATACAAAATTTAATGGCAATAAACACTTTGAAATGCTAATGGAAGAAATATTTCATTCACAATAGCAACAAAAAAAAAGGGGGAATAAAGTTACACAGAAAGGTATAAGATCTATGAGAAAAAAAAACCTACAAAAATGTTACTAAAACATATGTATGTGTATAACTGATTCACTTTGTTATAAAGCAGAAACTAACACACCATTGTAAAGCAATTATACCCCAATAAAGATGTTAAAAAAAAAGTTACTAAAAACAATTGAACAAAATTTAAACGTATGAAAAAATACTATTGTAAATATAAATCTCTTAAAATTAATAAATTCAATAAAACTCACATTAGAATCACAAGAGTATTTTAAAATTGGATTAAACTATATTAAGATTCATTTAGAGTCAGAAAATTCTACAAAAACAAACAAACAAACAAAAAGAAAGGAACTTTACTCACCAGATATCAGCATATACTATAGTCATTGGAATCAAGTCAGTTAATAAGATAAGAAAAACAACTGCATTAAATAAGAATAAACAAGACTGATAGAAAAGAATTGAGATGAAAGTTTACTGTATGACAAATATGGTGTTTTAGTTCAAAGAGAAAACAAAATTGGACTCCCAATTTTCACTAAGGGCTTTAATGTGGCATAAAATTATTTTTTAAATGATCATTGGGAATTCCCTGGCTGTCTAGTGGTTAGGACTCAAGGCTCTCACTGCCGGCGCCCTGGGTTCAATCCCTGGTCAGGGAACTAAGATCCCACAAGCCGCACGGCACAGCCAAAAAAAATTTATTTACTTTTTACTTTAGAAAGAGAGAGTTGGGGGGTGGGGGGAAAGAAAACAAGAGACTAAATACAGGGAAAACCTGTATTAACAATTTTTTGTGACAAAAGAGTTAAAGTCAAATATCAATTATACGTAATAAATATGGAGCAAATTGCAATGGAGGTTACAAAGAGTTAATGTCTATACTACTGTGTATTATATAATATGAAATGATAACATTTACTATAGAGCACTTACAAATGGGCAAGAAAAACGCAAACAAAAACATGGGCAAATATAAAGACATAAACATAGAAGAGTAAATCCAAACGACCAAGATGTAGAAAATTATGCTCAAACTCACTAGTAATCAGGGCAATACAAATAAAGCTCTAGAAGATTGTCAGTTTTTACCCCATTAGATAGATGGTCACATATAAAGAAGAGCAATACCTATCACTGGTGGGAATTTTGCAGGAGGGACAAGGTACTCCCATACATTGGTGGCAAAAAGTACAGATTGTTACAGTCTTTTGGGAAAAAATATATTCTTTGTCACAATAATCCTATAGAAATAAAATCAGTATGTATGTCCACATATACATATATTTTTTTTATTGATCTTAATGGAAAATATTGATCTTAATGGAAAATACACATTAGAGCTGTATTAGTTGACTATATTTCTATGCCATAGTGATGGGATATATATACTCTTATTTTGAGTGTTGTGTGTGTATGTATATATGTTTGCATATGATTTTATGAGCATGAAGAAAAATGGGAATGATATATTCTAATGGGGATGACATCATTTGTCTAGAGAGGATAGGTAGAGTAAAGATGGGAATTTGGGTGGGAAGGGGAAGAGGAGAGAGAAAAGAGTAAGCAAACAGAAAAAAATACTAAATTCCATGTACGGCATCCCATTTTCAGATTATATAAATTAAACATTTGTACACACAAGAAAAAAGTTTAAAACATTAAATGGATTTGATATCATGACGGTCATTTGATGACCTTACCCAGAGCATTTTTAGATAAGTGGAAGCAAAGAATAAAGTAACATTCTTATTAGAACAGTTTGAGTAATAAATAAATAGTAAGATAGCAGACGACTATAAACTGAAACTTTACCAAATAATACCAATAAAAAAGTAAAATATAATAAATGATGAGCAAAAAAAGGGGTATGAGGCAAAGGTGGCCTCTGTATATTGGCCCATGGGTTGTTTATTTCTTTACAGCAGGCTGAGACCCATGAGCGCAAAAGCCCACTGACACCAAACTAAAATTTACCCATCCACTTGTTTTAAACATAGTCCAAACAAACAGAGTTTTAGAAATTTAGAGCTTGCCTGCTTTATATACCCTGTGAAACTGTGCCCCAAATCTGCTTGCCACAGGTAATATAAGCCTTGGGCTATAAAGACTCTAAGCTGCTGCTGCCCTTTGGAATTCTCTAACCCAGAGACTTCTGCCATGCTGCTGAGTGACATCATACATAAGCCCCCTAGACATAATACCTCTGTCTCTGATGTCTCTTTCCAGCGGTACCCTTGCCCTCCTCTCCTCGATAGTGGCCTCATGCCTTAAGCCTCTGTATGCTGCTAGGGCCTTTCCCAAATTGCAAACCTTTAGAAGTAGAACCAAAATAGAGCTTGTGTGCTCTACTGCCACCTCATGGCCATAAATTTTTCTTTGATCGGCCCTGAAATGCTCAAACTCACCCCACTTATACTACATAATAATAAAAGTAAAAATTCATCAGGAAGATACACCAGTGCTAAAATTGTAGATGCCTAATATATCCTCAGAATAAATAAAGCCAAAATGAATAGGATTACAAAGAGTAATTGACAAATGCACAAACATAGTGAGAGATGTTAACACGTCATTTTCAGTAACTGACTAAAGGGACATAAAATTAGTAAGACTATATAAATTACATAGAACTATAGTCAACAATTAAAGAATTTCTTTTTTTTTAAGCATACTTGAAATATTTACAAAAATCTAAAATACTTTTAGGCCTAAAAGTATCAAACTTTTAAACATATAGAGACTACAAAGTACTACTGTTACAAATCAATAACAAAAGCTTATTAAAAAGAGATTTAAAATTTTTAGAAATTAAAAACATACTTCCAAATAATTCATGAAACCAAGAAGTAATTATAATAAAAATTAGAACATATTTAAAATTGGATGAAGATGAAAAGATTACAGACCAATAGATATGTAATAGCTGAAGCAGTACCTAGAGGGAAACTTACCAGAAGCAATTCACATTCACGGGAAGGACAACAGCCTACACTTACAGTCTATCCAAAGTCTATATTGGCTCTTCTACTCTATGTCATAATATAGTCCAAAGAAACCTGGACCGTCTGGACATTCTGTAGAACATCACATATGTTTGTTATATTGATTAGTAAAAACAGACTAAGAAGTAGTAAGTGTGTTGGACATCTGGGACACAGGCATCCCCGAGAATAAGAGAAAACCCTTTGAAGATTAAGGGACCTACCACATCAGTGAAGGTTTTAGGGGGGTCCAGTAGTCTGGGGTAGGTTTAAAATAAAGGACAAATTATTGCATGTCACATTCCCACCATGAAGAAGGACGTACAATACTTCACAGGCCTCTTTGGGCTTTGGAGGCAGCATATTCCATAGTTAGGAATACTGCTGTGACACATACGCTGAGTGACACAGAGGCTGCCAGCTTTGACAGGAGCTTACAGCAGGAAAGTACTCTGCCATGGGTTCAGGCTGCAATACAAGCAACCCTACCATTTGGGCTATACAGCCCAGCAGACTCTGATATTGGAAGTGTTTGCAGTGAGAAAAGAGACCATGTGGAGTTTATGGCAAACCTCATTAGGAAAATTACAACATAGATCTTTGGGGTTCTCTAGCAAGGCCATGCTATCTGCTGATAATTATATACTCTTACTAGTTCCAGGCATGCTACTGGATCCACCCGACAATGGGCATTAAGTGACCATGTGGCTAGAACGTCCCATCACGAGCTTGGCTTTTTTAGACCTATCAAGGCATAAGGACAAGCTGGCCTAGTAGCAATCCATGATAAGCTGAAAGCAGCACATCAAGAATTGGGCACGAAAAGCACTACAGGACACAAGCAAGCAGTATGAGTATGTGGCCCAGGACCCCGTTTCATCAAAAACTGTTGCAATATTTTCTCTCCATCAGCTTGCAACTATGGTTGTATAGGCATTCCCAAGTTGCTCAAGGAGGAAAAAGGCTAAATTTGGTCCATTGAAAGGTCATCTCAAGATGTGGATGCAAGCCAAAAATGGATCACTGCCTACTTTAGCTCTGGAAATATAGCAATAAGATGAAATTCTCCTAGTATGCAGAACTTTGGACTGTCCACCTTGTCATTCATTTTGCATGGAAAGAGAAGTGGCCCAAGGTAAGAATGTATCCAGATTCATGGTCAAATGACTTGGCTGGTAGGTTAGAGGTTGGAACGAAAAAGTTCGGAAGATTGGAGACAAAGACATCTGGGAAAGAGGCATAGGGAAGGACCTGTGGGAATACAGTAGACAAAAAAATATGAAGATTTTATATTACATGTTAACTCCCACAGAGGGTATCTACCAACGATCAAGTAGAGGAAATGATTCAGCCAGTTGATGTGAGCCAGCTTCTTCCAACCTTAGTACTGGTACAATTGGTGCATAAATATAATGACAGGGATGGAGGCTATAAAGAAGTCCAAACAGCAGAAGTTCCCACTGAACAAGGCTGATCTAGCCATGCTGCTGCTGAATGCCCGAACTGCCAGCAACGGAAAACAACACTGATACCTCAGTACGGCACCATCCTTCAAGGAGATCATATAGTCATACAGTGACAAGTTGAATACATCAGATCTCTTCCATACAGGAAGGAGAACAATTAATCTTGACCGGAACTGACACTCATTCTGAATATGGATTTGTCTTTCCTTCTCACATGGCCTCAACCTGCACCACTACTCAAGGGCTTACAGAATGTTTGATCCACCAACATGGAATCCTGTACATCACTGCATTGGATCAAGAAAGGCTCTTTACAGCACAGCAGTTGCAGCAGTGGACATGTGACAATGTGATTCAGTGATCTCATCATAAATCACAAACATCATAACAACTAGAGGCTGCCAAACAGAGTGAAAAAGCCTTTAGAAGCCCTTCAAAGATACAAGGGTGGGTCACCAGCATATATATGGTGGGTCACCATATCTCCAGTAGAAAAAAGATCAATGGAGAAAGAATCAGTGACATATTTACCATCAGTTCCAGTGATCTTCTTGGAAATTTTTTCTTCTTATCTCTGCACGTCAATGCTGTTATAAAATGGAAGCAGAAAGGAATATGCTTGACACCCAAGTGATCCACTGGGAGATCTCTAGGTAAAATCGTGTTCCATTTTAATGGCTCGATTTAAGTAGACAAGTGTAGTAGCCATGGCTGAGCATGGCATTCTACATTCACTTGAAAAGGAATGGAGACCTGGGCTCAGACAACTCAGGGGTGATGATCTGGGTTGCTCTACCAGGTAGTGACCGGGACCAGCCAAGGTGCTAGCTAAGGGTGAGAGGAATGTAGAAGAGACAGTACGTACCTGGATAGCAGAGAAGGGAGATGATGGATTGAGGGTGCAGGACCAGCTGCAGAACTAGGGGCTATATAGTTCATTCAGTGAACATTTCTTTTATAAATTTCCCCAGCAGAAGAACCGATCAGAATTCTGGAGGAGCTTTTCCTAGATAGAGTGAAATTATGTAAAGCAACAGATTCAAATGATACAGGGGGTGCACTGTAATATGTTCTGTGGTGTGTAGCCAGTATTCCTCTTTCAGGACTGAGGCAATCATTCCCCTGAGGGCTCTGCGTGTTGTCTGTTGGGAGTTTACAACCAAAGCCCTTTGTAGGGAGTGCCCTCAGATAAAAGAAACTCTATAGTCCAAATTACACTCCCTCCCTGAGGGCAGTACATATCCAATGACTACTTGATTGGAATTCATATTAATCGTTGCCAACAGAATTTTAAGTGATATGCTGTTAGTGAAAGAAAAATAAAACTTGAGATGAGCTGATGAGAGCTTGAGAATGGAGGCTGTTGGTGAGAGGACATCATGTTGATGTGGTGAGGGCTATTGAAATTCAGAGTGCTATTTGGGCAGAAGGCAACTGAGAGAGGTTGATATGAGGCCCAGACTGGGGCACTGGGCAGTAACAAAGTATCTGGGCTTCAGTTTTCTCATCTAGAAGAGGAAGGAGTCAGACTAAATTGTCATCAGGTGTCTTCCAGCTCCTGTATTCTGTAATTCTAAAGTCCTCTGCAGAACGTACAAACAGCACTGAGGGACAATACTTCAAATCTGTGACTGACTTACTAATGGAAAATGATTCTTTAATACAATGATACAGATGGTTATCCATAACCTAGAGATTCCTACATTCCTACATTTACAATTCAATTTACAATTGAATTGTAAATTTCAATTGGCAATAACTCATACGAAGAAGCACAGAAAAATATTCAGTTTTTATTAAAAATAATATGACCTTAACAACAATGCTCTTGCCAGTGGAGTATAATGTATAAATTAATGCAGTAGCAAGTAAAACAAAGCAGTGAGTATAACAAAAAAGTAACAGACTCACACACATAGAGCACAAACTAGTGGTTACCAGTGGGGAAAGGGAAGAAGGGAGGGGGGATATAGGATTAAGAGGTGTAAACTACTATATATAAAATAAATGAGCTACAAGGATATATTGTACAGCGCAGGGAATATAGCCAATATTTTATAATAATTATAAATGGAGTATAATCTATAAATTTTGAATCGCTATGTTGTATACCTGAAACTAATATAATATTGTAAATCAACTATGCATCAAGTAAAAAAATAAGAATTTCTGGAAAAACTATACTCCAAAGAAAAGAAAATGTAATGTCTGCTAAAAACTTAATTTAATTTTTGTTCCATTTCTTTAAGACACTAAAGCTAGGAGCTTCCCTGGTGGCACAGTGGTTGAGAATCTGCCTGCCAATGCAGGGGACATGGGTTCAAGCCCTGGTCTGGGAAGATCCCACATGCCGTGGAGCAACTAGGCCCATGAGCCACAACTACTGAGCCTGTGCGTCTGGAGCTTGTGCTCCACAACAAGAGAGGCCCGCGCACCGTGATGAAGAGTGGCCCCCGCTCGCCACAACTAGAGAAAGCCCACGCACAGAAACGAAGACCCAACACAGCCAAAAATAAATAAATAAAATTAAAAAAAAAAAAAAAGACATTAAAGCTAACACCCTATCCAAGGGCTGTGTGTAGGAATTTAGGGTAGCTACCCTTGGCAAGGACACTGCTCATGCCTCCAGGAACTGTTTGACAAAGAACCGTTTCCCCCACAGGCCTGTGTGCAAGTAGGAGCAGCCCTGTCTTTTGTCTCAGAGCCTTGCCCACCAGGTATCCAACCATCGTATTAATGGGAGCCTGCATGGCCAGTGCTCTGAGCCCTCACATGTCAAACTGTCTGGCCTCTAGGAAAAACGCTTTCATGTCCTGGGTCCCATATGTGCCCTAAGGAGACCACCAGGCACCAGAGGGATTGACTGAGAGAAGACCCCTGCACTGGAGCTTTGGGACTGGACTGCGGCATTCTACAGTGCCTTGAACTGGGGACAGAGGGAAGCAGACATCTTTGTTGCAAAAGAAACCAAATTGCGACATTGAAGGTCTTCATTACTCAGGGAAAATTGAGATTAAAAAAAAATTTATGAAGTGAAGCCATTTAAAAAGATGGAAATAAATGAATGTTTGTGACTTTATATTTAAAAAGAAATGACAAATTATGAAATAGTTTGTTTTAGCTTATGTTTAGAATAGGCTGTGAAGGCAACTCTTTTTAAATTCTTTGAACAAACAAAGAATAAATCAAATGTTGATTTAGCAGGCATAATTTTCTGAATAGATTGTCTAATAGTGTGATATAACATCCTTGATTTCACTTTTGACCTTCATAGCACAATCATGAAGAGGACGTTTTTGCAAAAAAAAATACGATAAAGCTACTAAAATTAAAATATTCTGGTATTAGTAGATAAACAAATAAATCAGTGGAATAGAATAAAACTCCAGAAATAGACTCAAGTATATATGGAAATTTAATATATGATAAACAAAAGATACCTCAAGTCACAGGGAGAAAAGGCTATTTTAATAAATGGTACTTATTATGGGTGAATTGTGTCCCCCCAAAAACATATGTTAAATCCTAACCCCCAGTACCTCAGAATGTGACCTTATTTGGAAATAGGGTTATGGCAGATGTAATTAGTTAAGGTGAGGCCATACTGGAGTAGGCTGCGCTCCTCATGCAATATGACTAGCTTCCTGATAAGAAGGGGAAATTTGGACACAGAGACACACACAAAGGGAGGATGATACAAAGACATACGGGGAGAATGCCATGTGAAGACAGAGGCAGAGATTGGAATGATGTACCTATAAGCCAAGGAATATCTGGGACTACAGTGAGCTGGAAGAGGCAAGGAAGGATTCTCCCCTGGAGGCTTTGGAGGGAACAGGACTCTGTTGACACCTTGGTTTTGGACTTCTAGTCTCCAGAACTGCGAGAGAATAAGTTTCTGTTGTTGCAAGCCACCCAGTCTGTGGTACTTTGTTTTGGCAGCTCTACCAAACTAGTACAGTATCAGATAACTAGATAACCATTTGCAAAAATTTAACATTGAATTCATACCTCACCTCGTATATCAGGGTAAATTAGAAATGTGTCAGATGGGCTTCCCTGGTGGTGCAGTGGTTAAGAATTTGTCTGCCAATGCAGGGGACACGGGTTCAAGCCCTGGTCCAGGAAGATCCCACATGCCATGGAGCAACTAAGCCCATGCGCCACAACTACTGAACCCGCGTGCCACAACTACTGAAGCCCGCACGCCTAGAGCCCATGCTCTGCAACAAGAGAAGACACCGCAGTGAGAAGCCCACGCACTGCAACGAAGAGTAGCCCCTGCTCGCTGCAACTAGAGAAAGCCCGCGTGCAACAACGAAGACTCAATGCAGCCAAAAATAAAATAAATAAATTTATATATTAAAAAAAGAGAAATGCATCAGAGAAGTAAAAGGCAAAAGTAAAACTATACAAGTGCTGGGGAGAAAATGAGTGAAGTCCTTCCTAACTATGAACTGATATCTAGATGCATGAAGGAAAAGATTCATATATTCAACAGTATGAAAAGAAAACTCTTTTGCTTAACAGAAAAAGCACTGCTAGCAAAAGAAAAAACAAAAGAAAAACTGGAGAAAATATTTGTAATTTATATCACAGACAAGTGGCTATTCTCTCCTACATAAAGATCTTTTCAAAATAGAAAAGAGAGGGACTTCCCTGGCAGTCCAGTGGTTAGGACTTTGCCTTCCAATGCAGGGGGTGCAGGTTCGATCCCTGCTTGGGGAGCTAAGATCCCACATGCCTCTTGGCCAAAACACCAAAACATTAAAAAAACAAGCAAACAAACAAAAAACCCAGAAGCAATATTGTAACAAATTCAATAAAGACTCCAAAAATGGGGTCCACATCAAAAAAACTTTAAAAAATGTAGAATAAAATAGAAAAGAGAAATACCCAAAATCTGATGAATGGACATAGGACATGGACAGATAGTTTACTGAAAAAGAAAGGCAAACAGCCTTTAAACCTATGGAAAGATGCCCACTCATTAATCAGAGAAACTTCAAGTTACACTGAAATACCATCTGTCATTTATCGGATTGGCAAAAATCCCAAAGTTTGACAATAAATGCTCTTGGTGCGACCCTAGAAAAGAATGCCCAAGTGTGCACGTGCACACCGACCCCCTCCCCCTCCCACAAGCGCTTGTTTTCATTCATTGTGGGATTATTTATAACAGCAAAAGACTGGAAAGAATTTGCATCAGTAGAGGACTGCTTAAACTAATTATGACAGAGCCACAATGAAGCACCATTCAGTGGTAAATAGAAATGAGGATAATTTCGACGTACTGACATGGGACAGAAAAGTGTATATAGTATGCTGCCATTTGTGTAATTAGAGGGGGATATATTTCAAGGATAAATACCTATTTGTTTATATTTGCTAAAAGAAATACTGGAAGAAGAAACCAAAAACTAAATAAATGAAGTGGGGTGGAATTCTTAAGGGACAGGAAAAGAAGCAAGAGTTCTCCAGAAATGCCTTTCATACAGTCTTGACTTTTAAATCATATAAATGTTTTACATATTCCAAAATTATACTTAAACTTTGTTTAAAAGGAAATCTTAGAATGGGAAGCAAATGGAAATAAATGAATCTAACTGTATATCAGTATATATATATTTTAGTAATTACATCAAGAATTACATCAAGTGATTTTAAAATTTAGTACTCTTAGTGGATATCTTTGGCGAGATATAGTCCAAGAACAAAAAGAACTGCAAAATATTTTAAACTTAATTCAGTAGTTTATTATAAGTAATAATACTGCTATTGTTATTTTGAAATCTTTTTAACATAAGATAAAGCTAATTAATATGATGTTAATATTATCAGGAATCAAGATATTCAGTGTAAGAGAAAAAAGATAAGTTAGGCAAAAGCCCTATAAAGAAACATTTGAATTAGAAATATCAGTTTGACCTCATATCTTTTATTGCTTTATTTTTTTTATGATGAAAAACTGTGATGACTTAGAAAACTTTATTTACTTAACATATCTAGTTATCGTATGGAACCTATGTCCTATAATTGCATTCTTTTATATAACATTCACTTTTTCTCCTTATTAATTGTCACTGAAGGGATTTTGACTAAATATAATCAGTGCATGAACTATATTCTAAAATCAACGATAATACTAAAAACAGCACTGTTTTTATTCTACAATACCTATTGAAAGTACAATGATTTCTAAAACATGCATTCCTTAGCAATGTTTACTGCAGAGGTCTCGATGCAATGATACTCCAGTAAGAGTATAGAGTAATAGAGTAATAGAGTATAGGACAAACGTCTTTGTCCTCCAGAGTTTGGTTTCAAAGATACCCATCCTCATGGAAAGGTACCAGTGTCTTTTGGAGAATACTTGATTCCAAGTCTGGAGTAGGGAAAATGCAATATGAATCTGGACAGCTTGTTATGCCTGAGAGGAAGAAAGCATTCAAACATTATTGCACCATGTCCAAAGAGTGCAGAAACAAGTGTGAAGGGACCCAAGGGCCAAATGTGGGACAATTTGAAAATCAAAAAATAAATAATGATGGGCTGAAACACACTGTGTATTAAAAAGTCATGAGTTGACATGAAAAGAATACAGGAGACTTCTGGCTCTGGTGATGATGATATAGCAGCTAGTATCAAACAATCATCAGCCACAATCATAAAACCTGGACATACATCCTTCAGGTTACTTCCCGGCAGCTATCCCACAGACTTAGAACCATGCTGCGTACATCCTCTTAGCCAGTTTGCTCAACTAAGACCAAGTCGTTGCTAGACTGCTCAGGGTGCCAGACCTCGTCCATTCCAAAATACGTCCGATGTTATCCGTCTGGTTGCTCCCATTTAGTATTATGGTCCCACAAGCCACGTCAACAGAGTGTTGCTAACACATCGACACACAGTTGAGTCCACAACTGCAGCAGCTGCTGCTGTAGCTATTTCTGCTGTCTGTATTCTTCCAAAGTACAAATATGCTGTGAGAGTTTACAGTCCTCACCATCTTTATGCACAGCCACAAGTTACTATGCGGCAGCCTGCTGTTCATGTACAAGGTCAGGAGGCTTTGACTGCTTCCATGTTGGCATTTGCCCCTCCCCAAGTGCAAAATCAAATTTGGGCGAACTCATCTTTCCTTATTTAAGACATGCACCCTAGTCTTGCTGGTAAAAATCACGGGGATGTTGTTGGAAGCTGATAATTCAGAACTTCCTCCTATGCTTGAATCTCCAGAGTCTCTCTCTGCGCTAAGGTTGATGAAGCTGTCACTGTACTACAAGCCACCACGTTAAAGAGGCTGCCCAGGAAGCAGTTAACAGTGCCACTGGGGTTCCAACTGTTTAAAATTGATCAGGGACCATGAAAAGATACTTGTGCTTCACCACAGAAAAATGTCTAAACATCAAAAACTTAATATAGAAAAATTGCAAAATATAAAACAAATTTTAAAAGGAAAGAGAACTTTGAACCTTATGTACTGAGCAAATGCCAGGTCTAACAAACATAGTACTAGTCCTAGATTACTTACTGGTTTACAAACACACACAGCAAAAGGGAAAGAAATTAGCAAAATATAAAAACAAATGAATGTTTTATAGACCCTGGGGAAAATAATTTTCAGCAAAGTACAAAAATTTTAAGCATTCCTTTAATTTTATAATTCTTTACTGTGAAATAGCTCAGAATGTCACTTCTGTTTTCTTGTCTTTTCTTTTCTTTTCTTTTTTTTTTGCAGTACGCGGCCCTCTCACTGTTGTGGCCTCTCCCGTTGTGGGGCACAGGCTTCGGACGCGCAGGCTCAGCGGCCATGGCTCACGGGCCCAGCCGCTCTGCGGCATGTGGGATCTTCCCGGACCGGGGCACGAACCCATATCCCCTGCCTTGGCGGGCAGACTCTCAACCACTGTGCCACCAGGGAAGCCCGTCACTTCTGTTTTAAATAACAGAATCGATAATGGAGCAAGGAAATGCAATTTGGATTAAAAAAATTCTTGCTTTAATAAAAATTCCTTAAACAGCAAAAAAATTAATGAATAAACAAAGATACACTTTATAAATTTATAAGGAACAATATTCTTGTATTTATGTGCTTAAATACTATGAACACTTGAATATTGTACACATGGTTAACTGGATGCAACTTTTAAATGACTTTAATAAAGTTAATTTTCATAAAAAGTTTTTCTAAATAGAAAATTTTAAATTCAAATTACATATGGACACCTGCAAGACTATGTTAAAAAGTAAAATGTTTTGGTCTAATGAACATATAAAACACATCTAATAAAAAATGAGTTTTCTCCTTAATTAAAAATATGTCCTCATTCTGAAAATGATTTATTGTGTCTTTATCTTTTATTAAGACCAAATTTCTATTTTAAAATCTTATTTTCTTGTAAATATAAATTACTGTCTTATGAATATAAATATATTTTTACTTCCTTATTTGTAAAAATGATATGTCCTCATGATTTAAACATTAGTCAAAACACTGGTACAATTTAAACTTTAAAAATTTTAGTACTAGAATTAAAATAGTTGAAAATGAGGCATAGGGGTCATAAGTGTGCTAAGTTGTAAAAGTATAGAAGATGCTACTAGAACAGTAGCTATTTTATCTTGTCCCAAAATTATCTGGGTGTGTTTCAACTTTTGGCAGTTTTAGTGATATATTTTGTGCAAGGTCTCAGTCTTAGTAGGAATAGATACATATTTTTGGTTGCCTTAAATTACAGTTGCTTCACTTTGTAAATTTATGCATAAATTTCATATTCTGTGCTGTTTTAATACCTTGCTTATATAGGTGAGGAAGGAGAGAGACCAAAGTAATGTTTAGTCCCTGTATTTGGCTTTTGCCAAAGAAATCTGAACAATTTCTAAGAGGCCTTTCACTGAGGCTATTTAAGAAGATTTTACATGACCCTTCTAATTTTAAAATAAAGAACCTTGAAAGTCAACTGAAACTGCATTTTGCTTGTGATGGGTTCTATATATAGCAGATTTCATTAGCCAGAATTGAAAGGTGATTCTGTTTTACTAAGGAAAAGAAAATCTCATGTGGACAATAGTCTACTAATCTTTCATTTCTGCAGGCCGACTTCAGTTCCTACATTGTGTTATACTAATCGCAAAATCATAGTTTATTTCCATTTGTGATTTAGTTTTATGTCTGTAAATAAATATTACAGACAAAGTTTCATTTAAAAACTATTAAAGCAGGGTTGCCCTGGTGGCGCAGTGGTTGAGAGTCCGCCTGCCGATGCAGGGGACGTGGGTTTGTGCCCCGGCCTGGGAGGATCCCACATGCCGCGGAGCGGCTGTGCCCGTGAGCCATGGCCGCGGGGCCTGCGTGTCCGGAACCTGTGCTCCGCAACGTGAGAGGCCCGCGTACCGCAAAAAACTATTAAAGCAGACTGTCATGTTAAAGGTATTGCAGAAGAAATATAAGTCTAACTTTGGTTCTTTTATTTAACATATTATTAATTCAGATAGTCACTGTAGTGTGCTGTCCAGAGTACTTTTCAACATGTTACTCTGTTGGGCTGCTGGCTTTCCAAGGTCCTCAGTGAAAGTCCCGCCCTCGCCAGCTGTGTGTCTTCAGGGTAGTCATACCTCCGCCTTTTCCCTGACGTCAAGGTGGTGAGGTAGCAGATGGAAGCACCTCTGTGCTCAGAGGTGGGTGAATCTAAGTTCCCCATCTCCTCCCTCCTCAAATTTTTGCCTTAGGTATCAGCAGCATCCACGTCATCTCGGAGCTCATCACATATACAGAATCTCGACTCCCCCCAGACTCACTAAGGCAGACTGTGCATTTTAATAACATTCCAAGATGATGTGTAGGCATGCGAGAGTCTTAGAGTCACAAACCTCGATAAACTGCTTGGAGGAAGTTGTCTGAGTTCTTTGTCCCTTCAATTTAGTCCTAAATATTGCTATTAAAAAGATGTCCACTAGAGGTCACCAGACTCAAGTGATTAATTGATTTGCCACCCATTTGCTTGGAAAAAGAAAAAAATGTCAGGACCAGGGCTGGGAGTTACCTCAAAGAGTCAAATCCTCCTGCACCTCCATCTCCCCCAAAACAGGAACTTTCTGCCCACCTCCTCAAAGGCAAGTTTAATCAGAAATCTGCATTTGCAAAAGGTGCACCATCAGAGGTCAGAGCACTGATCTTCAGGTGAAATCCGTGCAGTAGGGGCCAGCCTCACGTCACGGGGGAGCCAAGGGTGGGGTGCTGAGTGCTTGTGCTGCCCCCACTGCTACAGGGTGACCTCAGGCAAGTGGCTTCTCCTCTCAGCCCATGTCTCCATCCATAAAGTGTAGGCAGTCGGACCATGAGATTCCCAGGGTCCCCTGAGCTTGGATGCTGTGGGTCTCTTCCTGTTGCAGCTTTCTGTCTTGTGCCCCAAAATTTGCCAAGGAAATAGAACCAATCTCCAAGCTCCCGTCTCCACCCATAAGTTGTCTTCCCGGCTCTCAAGGCCATGGGTGACCAGGCACTGGGCCTGGAATTCAGGGTGTCTGACAGGCCTGGAGTTTTAAGGCACCCAGAGGCAAAGGCACATTTGTCTCTGCTGTGGTAGAGTGGGTTCTGAGTGTGGGGAGAGATGTGTAAGATGATGGAGGGACAGAGCTGGAGGCCCCAATCCAAGCATTTCAGAGATGGGGAAACTGAGGTCCAGCGAAGAATGTGACTCTATCCCAGGTCCCTAGGGCCCTGAGTCAGTGACGGAGCTGGGACTGGGATTCAGGAATTGCTGGTGGAGAGGACAGAGGAGGATGCTTCTTTTCGTGGCTCAGAACGGCCTAGAGAGAGGCCGGCAAGCGTGTCTGTCTTTCTGGTCTCCTGTCCATAAATGTAAGTACTTCTTTTGGTTTATGTTTAGATGTTTAGTTACTCAAATATGTCCTAGTCCACCCAGGAAAACCCCTACGAGGGTGTGTGTAGTCCTGTCTGGCCCACAACAGGAAGGTGACAAAGATTTTTTAGGTGACCTAAGAAAGGCATTGTGTTTGGCAGGAAAGGGAATTAACTACAGTTTAGGCTACTTACTGGTGCCAAGTTTTGTGCAAATCACTTTACATGGGGTTAGTGACCTTGTGCACTACTCACAAAAACCTTTGAAGGCAGGTATTACGCCCATGTTACAGATGGGGAAACTGAGGCTAGGAGAAGGAAAGATACTTGCCCAAGGCCAGACGGCTAGCTGAGGTTCATCAGTGTGTTGGTTAAGATGCTAGTTGCTGTAACAAATAATCCCCAGATCTCAGTAGCTTAACCAGTAGAAGGTAGTTTTTGTTCTTCAACAGTGCAATCTGGTGATCCTGGTTGGTGGGCTGCCTTCTTCCACGTGGTGACTCAGGGACCCAGGCTTCTTCCAGTCTGTGGCTTCAGTCTTTCCAGGGCCTCACAGACCTCCCTCCTGGCTGGCAGTTGGAGGATGAGTGTGTAGAGAAGGCACAAGCTTCTTTACATCCACAGCCCAGAAGGGACATCATTTCTCATGCATTCCATTGGTGAGAAGTAGTCACATGACCACATACAGAGCAAGGGGTGCTGGGAAAGTTAGTCCCCAGCTGAGTAGCTGCACTATGGAAAGAGGGGTACACATTTTTGGAGGACAGTTCATTGTCTCTGCCACAGTGTGACACCAAAGGTCATGCCCCCTCACCCAGGGCACCATGCATCCATGCATTGGACTGAAGGAGCATGGGTGGGCACCACCCTCTGGGTGTGACCAGCACTGCAGTCTTGGTTGTGATAATAAATCCTGCAGCATTGGGATTGGAAAGGCTCCTAGAGTCTTTTTTTTGGCTCTGCTGTGCATCTTGTGGGATTTTAGTTCCCCGACCAGGAATTGAACCCAGGCCCTCGGCAGTGAGAGTGTGGAGTCCTAACCACTGGACCACCAGGGAATTGCCAAGGCTCTTAGATTCTGCTCATCTATCTGAAGCCCCTCAGCAAAGTCCATGGCAAGACAGTGATGCAGCCTTTGCTGGGCGTGGCACAAACACCCAGTGAGCCGGAGCTCACCTGCTGATGAGACAGCTGCCTGTAACCAACGTTCCTGGGGTGATGCTGACCTCTCCCCTCAGGCTGACCTGAGGCCTTACTGTCAAGCCCAGTGGGTCAGCGAAATAAGGAAATATAGGGGCGTGCTGGCCCTTCTCAGTCACGACTAGTCCTTCCTCCTTCTGAGTTGAAATCTTCCTCCCTGTCTCTTCCCCCATGTCCTGCCCTCTGGAATATCCCAGAACATATATGCTCACCCTCCCTCAGGAGACACTGGTCATCTGGTTAATTAATTGATTGATTGGTTCATTCATTCAACAAATACCATGGACTGGTTGCCAGGGATAATGGGTGTACTGCGTTGAATAGCATCATCCCCAAATTTATGCCCACTTGGAACCTCAGAATGAGACTTTTTTGGAAATAGGGTCTTTGCAGATGTAATCAAGTTAAGTTGAGGTCATCCTGGAAGACGATGGGCCCTAATCCAATGATTTACAATCTCTTAGAAGAAGGGAGAAATTTGGGCACAGACACAGAGAGGAAAACACCACGTGAAGACACAGACAGCCCGGGAGAAGGCCACGTGGTGACAGAGGCAGGGACTGGGTGACGCCATCACGAGTCACGGGCACCAGGGACTGCCAGCCACCACCAGAAGCAGAGGTGGCGTCCGGGAACGGATCCTCCCACTGAGCCCCCAGGAAGTAACCACCCCAGCTGACACCTTGATTTTGGACTTCTGACCTCCATAACTGTGAGAGAAGAAACTTCTGTGTTTGAAGTGCCCCCACTCACTTTGAGGCACTTTGTTAAGGCAGATACAGTCGAGTGACTGAAACAAGCATGGCTCCTACTGTCAATCTACTTACAGGCTAGTAAAGAAGAGAGATTAAAAAATACAGTTCACAAACAAATAGGGGACACTTAGAAGGGCCTGCAGCAGGGTCAGTAATGCGTGGGGTTGGCGGGACAAGCATGCTGTGGATAGAGCGGTCTGGGAGGAAGGAGGGCACGGGGCAGCTGCATGAGGAGTGCGTCAGGGAGCGATTGTGGGTGGAGGGAATAGCATGGGCAAAGGCCCTGAGGTGGGAAGAGCTTGACACCCTCGAAGAACAGAAGGGAGGCCAGTGTGGCTGAGTAGGTGGGAACAGGGGAGACAGCTGTGAACTCAGGTGGGGCAGCGTCACTTAGGGAGGCCAGGGAAAGGAGCGAGTTTTTTCTTCTGTGTGCATCGGGAGATCTTTGGAGGGTTTTTAAGCAGGAGAATGATAGGATCAAATTGATGTCATTTTGACTGCTGTGTGGAGGATTGGAAAACATTCACTCACTCACTCATTCACTCAATGACTAATAATACAAGTAAAAACCCAGAGCCATGGCCAGGCTTGCAGATGGAATGCAATGGCCAAGAGAGTGCCCTGGGGTGGTCAAGGCGGTCAGAGGATCCCACACTGGTAAGACGAGCTACAAGCAGAGACCCGCTGAGCCAGGAGAGGGGTAGGGGATGGTGCCCCCAGCAGCGGGCACAGCAGCGCAAAGCCTCCACAGCACACTCCTGCTTCCACAAGCTATATCTTCACCAGGCTGGATGTGATGGTTCCTGCAATTTTTCTCGTAATATCCTTCAAATGTTGTAATAAATTCCTGATAACGATGCTCTCAGCTTGCTATCCAAGAGCTCAGTTGTTCTGCAGGCCTTACCAATCATGTTTATCATCACAAGGTTTCATAAACACTTTATAATTCGCAGAGCCCTTTTGCAGTTCTGTCCAACACACCCTCCCATGGCCCAAGGTGTGGGGAGGAGGCAGATGTTCAGATCGACCTTATTTCACCTCCAGAGAGGTCTAATTCCATCCGCTCATGCAGGATAACCGCCTGCAAGCTCCAGAGACAGGGATAGATAAAGACCCCCACCCAGGGGCAATAATGTGACGGTTCGATGGTCACTGAGTGATAACAGCCAGATACACCAGGGAGCCGTGGTCCTTTGAAGACTATAAAATCTGGTAGGCTGGTAAAGAGCTGGCTCTGGCAATGTGGACTCGGGTCCAGAGGCCCCAGCCAGGAGGGAAAGACAAGATTTGGTCCCCCGGCTCGCTGGCCTTGAGCAAGTCTCTTAAGCTTTCTGAGCCTCAGCTACAAAAGAGGGATGTCGTTTGAGTCTCACAAGAGGCCCAGGAGGGAAGCTCTGAGTGGTTGAGAGCAAGTCAGGCTGCTGGGTGTTAAGTCCTGCCTCTGCCACCAGGACCTGCATGACCCTGGACATGTTACTTAAGGACCCTGTTTCCCTAACCATAAAATGGGGGGAAAGATAGCATCCGCCTTACATGGTTGTTGAGAGGATCAAATGACATAATACATAGTAGCGCTCAGTGAATGCTAACGAGCACTATCCTGGCTTAGAGATGAGGAAGAGAGGTAAAGTCCCTAAACGTTACTCAGGTGTTTTCCTGCTGTATTTCCTTGTTGATGATGATGATGATGGTGATGAAAGTGGTGGTGGTAATCATGATGGTGGTGGTGGTGGTGGTGATGATGGAGATGGTGGTGGTGGTGGTGATGATGGAGTTGGTGGTGGTGGTGAGATGATGGTGGTGGTGGTGGTGGGATGATGGTGGTGATGGTGGTGGTGGTGGTGATGATGGAGATGGTGGTGGTGGTGGTGATGGTAGTGTTCGTGGTGATGATGGTGATGATGGCGGTGGTGGTGGTAACAGCAAATGGGTTAGTGTGGGCTGGAATAGTTATTTCCTCAGCGCTAGGATCTATTGTTGCCGGGGATGCCTGGAGCCTCTGGGGGCCAGTGAGCACCCACAGGAGAAGACTTGCTCTAATCTGCACAAGTGCCATTTTCTCTGTGAGCTGTGACTCGACAAAGGCTGAGAAGCCCTATTTAATTTGATGCTGTTCATATCATTCTGTCCTCTATTTGTTGCTTAGTAACACTGACTCCCTCTGCTTCCTACTTTTTTTTCTCTAAAGACAAAGTCTTCCCACTTGCCCTTTTCATTCAGTTCAACAGATTCTTTTAAAAGTTCCCTGGACAGTTGGTGAAGGAGAAGATCAGAGCCTCGATCCTAACTACTGTCTCCTTAGATGAAATATTTTCCCATTTTGACAAGTGCCTTTGAGGACTATGTGATGAGGAAAGAGCCCTGACTGGGAGCCAAGGACTTGAAACTGAGTTCTGATTCTGCCACCACCTCAGCCTGTGACATTGGGCTGGTCACTTAACTTCCTGGGGGGTTCCCATGTTGCGGTAGATTAAAATGGCTGCAAATTCTTCATCACCCATCATGCTGAATGTGGGCTGGCTCCCCTGTGACTTATTTTGAATGACAGCTTGTGAACTTCTGGTGGAAATGGATGCTAATTTCTGGGGCTGGGTCTCCAGGGATGTGCAGCTTCTGCTTTTGCCCCCACCTTGGAGCCTCTCTCGTGTAAGCCAGCTGCCATGTACGAGTCTGACTGCCCTCAACCACCATGCCAGGAGGAAGCCCAAGCAGCCGCCTGGAGAGACAGAGGCCATGTGGAGGAGCCCAAGGTCCACTTTATGTGAGTGAAGCCTTCTTGGACCTTCCAGCCCTGCTCAGCCACCAGCAGAATGCCACCAAATGAAGGACCCCAGCTGATGCCACCCACAGCAAAAGAACCACCCGGCTGACTCCTGCCCAAATTCCTGGTCCAGAATCAAGGGCAAGTAAAGTGGTTGTGTTAAGCCACTGGGTTTGGGCATAGTTTCTTACCTAGCAATAGATAACTGATTCTCATGAACTATGTCTTCTTCCTCCCCAGGGGACCACTTTGGGACAACAGGTGTGAGGGAGGGGTTGCTATTTCTTTGCCGATTGGGTGATCTCCAAACTCTTCCCAGGTCCTACAAGGCCCAGCCCTCTCCAGCCTCCCTGGCAGCTACTCCCCACCACCTTTGCTCTCATCAGCCCAAACTTCTGCCTGGACCCACCTGCTGTGTCACTTCTCCAGGCCTTTGCATTCAGCCTGCCTTCTTCCCGGAAGGCCCTTTCCCTCCTCTTCCTACAGCAAACCTCTGTTCCTTCTTTGGGATCTAGCTCAAACGTTACCCTTTCTCCAGCTGCCCCCAGGCTACCTCTGGACTCTAAGGCCCTCACGAAGATGTCTGAGCCTTATTCTGAAAATAACTCTGCTGCTTTTGGTAGGGCACATCCTGGGCCCCAGCGTCTCTCCAGGCAGAAGGTACATGCTGACATCCGGCCAGACCGTCCTCCCCTAGGCTCAGGGAACCAAGGTGTTATGTACTCGAGGATGGCAGCTTGTGGTCCCTGTATTAGGGCAGCACAAAGGCAACCTGAACTGTGGATAACAAGTGATACCATATTTTCTCCAGGAAAAAAAATTCAATTCAGTGAATTCATGCAGCATTTCATGTACCACGAAGTAACAGTCTCAAGGCAACAGCCAAGAGAATCCCTTGTACCCAGGCTCCTTCTCCTTTCTTGTTCCAGGAGATCGTTCGCAAGTCACAGAGCAAGTTGCAGCCAGAGTCTGACAGTTTCCATTGTATCAAAAACTTGGGGGAAACAATTATCTGTGATCACAGTAAGCCTTCTGGGTAATTTATATTTCTAACGATTATCAAAAACAATATCTCTTTTGCTAAACTGTCCAAATTGCTCCCACAAATATCAAAAGTGCTTTTTCCCCCCAGCTTTCCCTGCTAGTCTCCGCGTCAACACCTATCTGTGGTATTCTGATCGCTGCTGCTAAGTGGGTGTCTGGAAAGTTTTAGGGAGGATTTTGAACTGGGTAATGTTCAGCTCCTCTTGACATTACCTAAGCGCTTTATGTCTAAGTTTTCTTCTATTGTTTCCTGCTAAAATGAGCGAGAAGTTGTCTCCCACCAGCTCTGGCTTTTGTCAAGATGACAGCGGGGACTTGGACTGAAAGCTTGTCACTTCAGAAGGGAGGGAGGAAAAGCCGCAGCCCCATGTGAAGGCACGGGAGGAAGTTGGGAGCCCACAGCCTGGGGGTGTTTGTTTAAAAGGAGTCTTTAGTGACACGTTTTATCTTCCTCGGAGCCACCTGAACCCCTGCCCAGGTGAGCTTGTTGGGTTTCAGACATGGGGGCTGTGGGTCGTGTGGCACTGTAGCAGGGATTGGGGACAATCGGACCAAAGAGGTGTCACAGCATGACCTTGGGCAGGTCCCTCAACTTCCCAGAGCCTCTGATTCCCTGTCCATAACCTGGGGACAATAGCTACCTCCCAGGGTCCTCGTGTGGATTTAATGAACCACCAGGTGTAGTGACCATTTGTAAGGAGGGGTGATGATTTGTAAGGGGGTGATGTGAGGGAACCAGGATCCACTGGTCACACTGTGCACTGGCCCTGTGCTGCCACTTCCCCACAGGTTAGTTCACAGACCTTCCCAACAACCCGTGGGGTACAGGGGTATCCTGAGTTGATGCTCAGAGAGGCCTGTGAGTCTCCTGTGCCAGACTTACCTAATGACCCTCCATGCTCAGTTCTCTGATGTAAGGTCAGTACCTCTTGGGAGCAGCCATGACGTCCTTCAGTAGGTGATGGACGGATAAACTGGTACATCCTCACCATGGAATACTATTCAGTGCTGAAAAGAGATGCCCTATCAGGGCATGAAAAGACATGGAGGGAACTTAAACGCATACTACTAAGTGAACGAAGCCAATCTTATAAAGGCTCCATACCACGTGATTCCAATTATATGACATTCTGGAAAAGGCAAAACTTTGGAGACAGTAAAAAGATCAGTAGTTTCTGGGGCCAGTGCGGGGAGGGATGAATAGGATTTTTAAGGGAGTGAAACCCTTCTGTACGATACTATAATGGTGGATGCATGTCATCATGCATTTGTCAACCCCCATAAAATGTACAACACCAAGAGTGACCCCTCATGTAAACTATGGACTTTCAGTGATAATGATGTGATAATGTAGGTTCATTGATTATAACAAGTGTACCACTCTGGCGGGGGACATTGATAGTGGAGGAGGCTCTGGGTGTTGGGGAGTAGGGGGTATATATTAGAAATATCTGTACTTTCTGCTCAATTTTACTATGAACCTAAAACTGCCCTGGTGGCGCAGTGGTTGAGAGTCCGCCTGCCAATGCAGGGGACGCGGGTTCATGCCCCGGTCCGGGAAGATCCCACATGCCGCGGAGCGGCTGGGCCCATGAGCCATGGCCGCAGAGCCTGCATGTCTGGAGCCTGTGCTCCGCAACGGGAGAGGCCACAACAGTGAGAGGCCCGCGTACCACAAAAAAAAAAAAAAAAGAAAGAAAGTCTACTTTTTAGAAAGAAGAAAAACCAAAAAAAAAGGATAAAGTCGGCACCTCCTCCAGGGAGACTTCCCTGACTACTGTAGCCGGTGGCAATTTCTTCCCGTGCTGGGAATCTGCAGGCCAGCACAGCTTCTGCCCAGTTACCTCATTCCTGTTCTCTAACAGGTGGCTGGTGTTTCCAACATCTGAACCAAACCAGCCCATAAGGCCCTCCAGGGCAGGGACGGGGGATGTGCCTCAGAACCTTCCACCTCTTGCCAAAGAACCCAGGGAGGAAATGCGTAGTAGGTTCCCGGCAAATATGGCAGCTGCTGTGGGGTCCAGACCTGGTGGCACAGAGCCCTGTGGCTTGTTGACCAAACCATCAGCAGCCTCTGAGCTGCCCTCAGCGACGCCATGACCAGGCCCCCATTTTGGTGGCTTTCATGGTCACTCCTCTCCACCAATCCCAGGGCAGCAGGCTGAGCCCCTTTCTTAGGTGAGGGACCCGAGGCTGGGGGAGGAGGTGCCCCTCACCTGGTGCTGCAGTGACTGTGATGGTTAAGTTTATGTGCCGACTTGACTGGACCAAGTGGTGTGCAGAGAGCTGGTAAAGCCTCATTTCTGAGTGTGTGTGTGAGAGCGCTTGAGTAAGGACTGAGTAAGGCAGATCACCCTCCCCAGTGTGGGCGGGCATCCTCAATCTGTTCGGGGCCTGAATAGAACAAAAAGGCGGACAAAGGGTGAATCCACGCAACTTCAGCTGGGCCGTCCCTCTTCTCCTGCCCTTGGCATCGGCTCAGGCCTTCTGACTTAGATTGGAACTACCACCAGCCTTCCTGGGCCTCCAGCTTTACAGACGGCAGATTGCGGGACTTCTCAGCCTCCGTAATTACATGAGAATACCTTGTAATACATTTCTTTCTAGATATCCATATATGTCCTCTAGGTTCTGTTCTTCTGGAGAACCCGCCTATTGACCTAGTGGGGTGATGAGGACACAGAGGTGGGGGTTCTGGGATGTGCTTCTCCTCTGTGAGGGCATTTGTCCTTCTTCTGCTCTAAAGTTGCCTTGGCATCCTCAAGCTCTTTTTTCCAGTATGAAACTTCTCGATGTACTTGGTGACTCATCAGAAGGCCCCTAAGTGGCATTCATTCTGCTTTCAGAGATGAGTAAATCACGACTCAGACTCATGGGGGCTCAGAACTACCCGGCAACAATGCAGTGTGTGGGGGGTGTGCATGCGGGGTGGGTGGAGGTTCAGGCCGGCGTGGGTAGGTGGGGCTGCGGGGGCCCTGATGTAGCACCCAGCCCTGGTGACACAGAGCCACGTGACCAGTGCCAAGCCCTCTGGCCGCTTCTGCTGCAATTTTAAGAATTCTTCAGAGTGGACCGTGAGCTCAGGTGTATAAAGGAACATAGGAAAGGAGGGAGGGGGAGGGGGGATGGTCAGAGAAATGGGGGATAGAGGGAGCAGAGTTTGGGAGCCCTGCTCCCAAAGGCTCTGCCACCGACCAGCTCTGTGATGTGTGATCTTGGGGAGCCACCACCTCCTTGGAGACGGAGGGGGGCCACCTGGTTGGTCATGGTGTCAGGAAGACCCATGGAGATGTAACACCAAAGAGAGTTTCCTGTCTTGGAGGTGGTCAAGGGCAGGTGGGATAGCCTCCAGCAGGGAGGCTGGGAAGGGGTCTGTGGGAGCACAGGCGGAACGTGCTCCAGACCTTGCTAAATGCTGAATGCAGCTCTTCTGCTCCCAGCTATCCAGGACTCCCCATAAATCCAAACTTCTGGCTCTGTTGGCCTGGGCAGGATGGGCTCTCCAGGTGGTTCTAATACTCGTGCAGCCTGGGTTGGGAACCTGCAGCCCAGAGCAGGGCTCCTCTGACTTTACTATCTACATGAATCACAGGAGTAGCTCTTTGAAATGAAGACTCTTAACTCAGGAGGTCTGAGGTGAGATGGGTTTCTGCATCTCTAACAGTCACCCAGGTGAAGATCACACTCGCAATCACTCGCCTTTACAGTCATGGGTCTTAAATTTCCCTGCGCATCAGAATCCCCGGGGAACTTGTTAAAATGTGGATACATGGGTGATCCTGGGGTCTCACAGTCCTAGATGTCCAATGTGTGGCTGACATACCCCACGTGCTGTTCTGATCTCGCTAGCTCAGTAGGTTACACACTCAGGACCTAGGTCGCTGAGTCTGCGGAACGCTCGGCCTGGTCGTTCAAGGGCAATTTCCCAACTCTCAATACTGCTTGTTTATCATCCTGGGACCCACAAGAGGGTGATTTGGCCTCTTGATTCCTTGATTTTGATGAGTATATGTTTGAATGCCAAGGGGTTGGTTCAGTACTCCGGTTATGTTTATCCAAGGCTGCCCTTGCAAGGGTTGGAATTTCCATGCCTCACCTAAGCTCATCTGCAGGACTGCAGTGGACACCAGATGACAGCAAGACTACAGTCCCAACACAACATTAGGATTATATTAATCTCCTGTGGCTTCTGTAAAAAAATTGCCACAAACTCAGTGGCTTAAAACAACAGTTCTGGAGCCAGAAGTCTGAAATCAGTATCATTGGGCTGAAATCAAGAAGAATCCACTTCCTGCCCTCTTCCAGCATAGAGGCTGCTGGCATTCCTTGGCTTGTGGCTGCATTACTCCGATCTTCAAGGCCAGCATCTTCCGGTCTCTCTTTGCTCCATCTTCACATCACCTTCTCTATGTGTGTGTCGAACCTCTCTCTGCCTCTCTCCTTTAGGGATACTTGTGACAGTCTTTAAGGTCCACCTGGAAAATCCAGGGTAATCACCCCATTTCATATAATTACATCACATGTCAGTTAGACATTTTTTTCCAAATGAGGTAACATTCACAGTGTCCGGGAGGTAGGACCTGTTATCTAGGGGACCATTTTTGGCCTAATACACTGATGGTCTGAAAAAGGCCCCAACTCTGCTGTTCTTCAGATGAAAACTCACGAACGTCCTTCCTCACTTTTCTCTGTATGCTTGGCATGTAGCCCAATGCCTGAAACTGGTAGGCATTGGGCTACATGCCAAGCATACAGAGAAAAGTGAGGAAGGATGTTTGCTGAGTAAATTGAAATGGACTTTAAATAGGAAAGAAGTGGGCAAGCACATGAATGCAGAATCTGAGAACGGGGAGGCATCAGAGGACTGCAGATGGGACAATAGGACTGAAGTGTGGGAGGCATTTTTAGATATCCCATTAAAGGGTCTGGATACTGTCCTTATGAAGCCATTCATTCCTTCATCCATTCATTCATTCAGTACTCAACAGCAAAGCACAGGGTTCGACTTCGTGGGGGAGTGAAGACAGGCCTCCTAGAGAGATGGCATTGAATTAGGACAAGAGCTGTGTTTTAATAAGTTCTCTTAGTATTTCCAAGTTGTTGCCCTATGAGTTTGGGTGCCATATCAGTCAGGGTTCTCTAGAGAAACAGAACCAATAGGGGATATCTCTATCTCGATCTCTATCTCTATCTATCCCTATCTCTATCTCTATCTATATATCTATACCTATATCTAGAGAGAGATTTATTTTAAGGAACTGGCTCATGTCATCATGGGGGTTGGCAAGTCCAAAATCTGCAGGGCAGGCTGGAAACCCAGGGAAAGGTTGATGTTGCAACTTAAATCTGAAGGTCATCTGCTGGCAGAGTTCCCTCTTCCTCAGAGGACCTCAGTCATCACCTCTTAAGGCCTTCATCTGATTGAGTGAGACCCACCCACGTTATAGAGGGTCATCTGCTTTACTCAAAGTCTACTGGTATAAATGTTACTCTTGTCTAAAAAATATCTTCACAGCAACATCTAGACTGGTGTTTGGCCAAATCTTGGCCTTGACAAATTGACACATAAAAGTAACCATCACACCTGCTGTATTTTCTGATGCATTAAGATTTATGACTGTTGAATCTCTGTGGATTGTACCTTGCACAATTACATAATATCCCTCTTTGTTCCTGTGAGTGCTTTCTGCCTTGAATCCTTTAGACAACATTAGTTTGTCATTCTTGTTATCTTTTAAATTTCAGTTTTCAAATGTAGACTATGTTGGATTTCTATTCGTCAGCATTTTTGGTGTCTGCCTTTGTAAACAGCACTTAAACTAGATTTGGATTTTATCCCAGCCTTACGGGCTTTTGATAGGAAATTCAGCCCATTCACATTTCTTATGAAAGTTGATATCCATGGTTTTAAATTTTTCATCTTTTATTAGATTTTGTTGTTCTTGCTGTTATTTCCTGTGTCTCTCCCCTTTCTTAATTTTGTCTCTTTACTCGTTCTCTCCACCCTCCCTACCTCCACCCATTAATTCAGAAGTTCTACTCAGCTTCTTTTTTACCAATTGGTGCTTTATAACTCCTGATACTCATAATTAAATGACATTTCCCTGTTGATGTATAAAAAGTAAATGGTAACAATGTCCCCCTCCCCATCTTCCCTGGCACCAAATCAGAACCTTGTACTTCTCCACTTCACTCCTTGCACAACTCCTGAAGATCAATTCTAGTTTTTACTTTCAGGCTAATACAGGTTTCCCTTACAGTATGTGGCTTATGTTTCAAGAATCCCTATTTAGCAATTATTGTACAGAATCCCAGGCATATTTAGATTAAACCACATATTTTGCAAGGGTCATTGCTCACCACTATTTTCTGTGTTTTATCTTGAGATTTCTGCTGTGATTGAACTATGTCGGTGAGAGAGAAACTTCCACGGGTCAAAGGGGCCTTCTCTGTGTCTTGCCATGTTAGATATTTTCCTTCTTCTGCCCTGACACATGAATTCCATCATAGCAGGGGAAAGGCGCGTTGATCAGACAGTCAGAATCCCTGGACATTGTCCCAAAATTGCCTAGGAATCTGGAACCACTCTGAATCTCCTTGTTTGGGTTGTGACCGCTTTTTTCTGGAATTCTGCAAGACTTTCTCATAACTTATCCTTGGAGTTGGAGACTTTATGGCATATCTTCAGCCCAGAGACATTTTCTTCTAGCATTTCTTTCATTTGTTTCCCCTCCAGCTCCTTTTGGAGTGCCTGTTCTTCACATGCTGTACCGCCTGGAACTGCCAGCAAGCCTCTCATTTTCTCCCTGATGATTTTCATGTATTGTTCCTCCACATTTTAAGGCATTTATTCCACATTATCTTCCAGTGCTAATTTTTCTCACCGTGACTATTCTCTTTCTGAATTTACCTACAACTTTTAAAGTTTTTTAAATCCATGGCATATGTTAAATGTTTCTGTGCTCTGACTGAGGTTCATTTTCTCTCTTGCCTCCCCAGGAGGAATTGTTCAATCTGTCCCCTTCCCACTGTTTATTGGGTCCCTTCACAGGTTTTGTCCTTGATGGTGGTCTCCTTGATGGTGGGCAGTGACCAGCCAGTGGGGATGGATGACAAGCTGCTTATGTTCTTGTAGACAGTGACAAATGAGTTGGAAAAGTCCTGCCAAGATACTGGAGGAGGGGTCTCTACTCCCAGCCTTGCAGGTGCGAGGAGGGCTGCTGATTCCAAGGGTGGGCTGCAGGAGCCATTCAGGTCAGCCTCCAGCCCTCCATGCTGAAGGAGAGGATGGGCAGTAAAGGTGGGTGGGTTAGAAAGAAAAGAAACTCATCTGATTTGTTTTCAAAGAGCCTCTAAGCTCCCAATAGATAAATGAGAAAGAGAATGCTTCTCAAAATTAAGAAATATGAAATGTCCAGCCTCTTAATTACCATGGAAATGCAAATTGCAATTGCAAAGGGACCATTTTTCATTTGCCATAGTAGGCAAGGCTAAAAAATAAAGTAATTCTCCAAGCCAGTGTGCACCCCTCGGAAGTAAACTGGAGGGAACTTTGAGAAACTTGTTTTGGTAAAATGTATCTATAGATCTGAAGAAGCCTATCAGGATCCAGTGATTCTGCTTCTAGGACTTTGCTCTAGTGCACACACACATATACCAACACATGCAGCGTGATCACAGTAACTTCTGGAAACCCTTTCTTAAATATGCATAAACCCCAAAATGTAAACAGTAATAGCCTTTGAGTGATTTTTTTTCTTCTTTCTACTTTGTGTTAATTCTCCAAATTTTCTGTAATTAGTATACTGCAAGGGGGAAAGAGTTCTGTGTGATTTTGGACAAATACCCGTCTATGTCTGAGCCCCAGTCTTCTCATCGATAGAAATGCGCCCAATGTCACCTGCCTCACGGTGATATTGGGGATGAAATGAAAAACCTTGAGGTGTGAAAACCCCCAAACTGAGCCTGGGGCAGAGTGGGTGCTGCTCGACGCCTGTTTCCTTCCTTCCTCTGTGAGCCTCACCGGGTCAGACACGAAGATGGGGATCGGATGGAGGGGGCAGCTGGAGGATAAAGTGAGGTGCCTGATGTGAGTCTCGTGGCTTTAACAAAAGTCCCCGAGGTAGCGTGTTCAGTGGATAGAACTCATCTCCCAAACCATCTGGAAACTTTGCTCCCGAAATATTGGTCACATATTCCCGGCAGCCATTCTGAGCAGCAGTTTCTGCAATGATGACCCAGAACAGGCATCTCAGGTTGTCTGTGAGGACCAGACAGCAGACACAGCGCAGGAGGCGCCCCGCACCGCCAACCGGTGCTTCACAGCCCCAAGGCCTGTCTCAAGTATAGACCTTTGCCCCTATCTGCAAACCACACCTCTCAGACCCCAGGGCAGAGCCGAAAGGAGGGTTTCCAAACTGCCTTAGCCTCGCGCCACACATTTACCTTGTGAAAGCATGCTACGTTGCACTTCATGCATTTAAAGCAGCCCTTGGTTACAGGTACACATTTAAATGGGCCACATCTTCCTATCCCTGTTCCTCTGTTAGGGGAGCCCTCTCCATCTTTGGTGAGGCCGAAATTAAGGCGTCTGGTGCATAAGTAGGCGCTCAACGTGTTAGTTAATATTGCAATAACAATGATAATGAATCTGAACTTGGGGACGCTGGGGCCAGGGTAGTGAGTGAAAGGTGGTCCGAGTCTCCTCCGAGGGTCCAACCACCTGTTACTCACCGAGTGCACGTCTTTCCCAGTGACCTGACGGTCTGTGGGCGTGGAGTGGCAGGGCCGGGTCTGAGCCAGGGCCCGAGTCCACTCGGAAACTTTCTCTGTGGGCGGGTCCGACCCGCTCACCCGGCGACCTCTTCTCTGAGGCCCTGTGGGCCAGTGGGCAGCTGTCAGGCGAGGCGCTCTGTGATTGGCAGAGGAGAGCAGTGATTGGCAGACACGCCGGCCGCTCAGCGGGCCGAGTCGGCGCCGCGGCCTCCTGACCGCGTCGAGAGTGGAGGGCAGCCTGCGGCCCCGCCCCAGGCCCCGCCCCTCCCCTGCCCTCGTTGTGGGCAGAGCTCTCCCGCTGCCACTGTAAGCGGCGCCGCCCGCTCGGTCGCGGTTGATTCCCTTTGGACCCGGTCCGTCCAGCTCCTCTCGAGCAACTTTGCAGCGAGCTCTGAAGCCCAAGGGCGTCGCGGCGCCGCGTGAGGCCTACTAGCGGGCCGGTGAGTACTTCACGGCAAGGGGCGGTCGCAGGGTGGGCTGGAAAGAGAACCGGGAGCACCCGGAGTTGCAGCGCGCCTCGGCCTCAGTTTCCCCATCTGAGCGGACGGGCGGCTGGTACTAGTGTCCCCTGCAAGTTCCCCAGAAGTTGGAGGGCCGGGGTCCCGTCCTCTCCGCGACGCTCACGGTAACCCCTGCCCGGGCCTCGATCGCGTCTTCCTTCCGGGGTGCGCGCCCCCTCGTCCCCAGTCCGGGCACCCCGGGCATCGCGGGGCACTGCGCGCTCCGAACACCGTCACACCCGCGAGCCTGGCTTAGAAACCACACTGCCGGCGGGAAAACCGGCCTCAGAGGCAGGCGGCTTGTGGCGCTGGGGACCCGGCGAGTGGAAGGGGGCGCGCCTGCCCTGCGTCCCACAGCACCTGTACCGAGTTGCCCAGTCATGGCCCTTCCTCCGCGGCCGTCGGCTGGTCCTCTAGGACTCCGGGCCGCCCTCAGTGCCCCCGAGGCCGCTGGAAGCCGCCTGGGCCTCCTCATAGGGGCTGCTGTGTGTGTGTGTGTGTGTGTGTGTGTGTGTGTGCGCGCGCGCGCGCGTGCCTGGGCCTCCTCATAGGGGCTGCTGGGTGTGTGTGTGTGTGTGTGTGTGTGTGTTTGTGTGTGTGCGCCTGGGCCTCCTCATAGGGGCTGCTGGGTGTGTGTGTGTGTGTGTGTGTGTGTGTGTGTGTGTGTGTGTGTGTGTGTGTGCGCGCGCGCCTGGGCCTCCTCATAGGGGCTGCTGGGTGTGTGTGTGTGTGTGTGTGTGTGTGCGCGCGCGCGCGCGCTGGGGGTTCACTCCCCAAGCGGGCACGTGCCCTCCTGAGGGGGCAGATTCTGAGGCTGAAGCCCCCACTGCCCACTTAGAATCTGTGTAGCAGTTACTCTCCCCCTGGTGCTCCTCAGTAAGGCATGGCGAGGGGCAGTGGCAGCCCCTGGGCCCTGGCTGGTGTGAACCTGGCCCTCAGGAACATCAATTTCTGTTTTGATAGATGGAAACTTTCTGGGGAATCTGACTTTTGGGCGTGGTGGAGCTGAGCCCTCTCACACCATTTATTGTAGTTGATGTTAAGAAATTCCGAGGAACTAACATTTGTACAGTATTTGGCCCTCCCAGTAGTCTTAGGGGTAGGAATTATATCACTATTTGACCCATGAGGAAGTTAAAACCCCACAGCTGATCGTGCAGAGCCTGGTGGGAAACCTCTGCCCCCGGGCAGGTGCTGAGAACCAGTGCCTGCCTCTCCTCGCCTTGGACAGTGACCCCTGGCACTTGGCCCATTTGTAAAGGGCTTTCGCTTCTGCTGTGATGCATCACTGAGGGAACGATGCCCTGGGTACCCACTGTGCTGGCTGCCTGACCTCACTGCAGACTCAGTGAGGAAGCCACGCCAACAGAAACCCAGAGGCCATGCTCTCCACTGCCCGTCCTGTCAGCTCTGTCTCCGAGGGGCTGTGATTCTCACTGGAGCCCCTCGGCATCTGATCAGGGATTCAGAAGAACGTTCCTTTATATACTTGCTCCCCCAGCAAATGGACCTTTGCCTGGACACAGGAAAGTTTGCTGGGAGACCACATCTCATCTTCTTTCCCAGGATGGAAGGGTATGTGGAGGACTCCCCACTCAGGCCTCCCCTGCCCCTCCCAGGCCAGGGCTGGACAGGCCTTTGGGGCTGGTCACAGAGGGGAACCTAGTTCAGTCCCTGACCCCCAAAATGCCTGTGCTGTGGGACAGAGACCAAATCCTGGTCCACGATAGTGGTGGTAAGAATTACGACAGCTAGCTTGCTCTACGCCTCATATGGCTCCCTCCCCTCTCCCAGGTCCCCTCTCACAAGTGGCACCAACACCATGGCCCCGGGGCACAAATCAGGCCCCATTCTGCTCCCCCCTGCCCACATTCAGTGGGTGTTGCTTCTGTTTCTCCTGGCCCAGGAGTGCACTCAGATGGCTGCCCTCGGCCAGGCCTCCTCACTTTCCCTGGAAGACCACCCAGCTCCCTCCCTGGTCTCCCTGGGCCATCCCCATACAGCCCTGATGGTTCTTTAACGGCCACTGCCCTACAGCACCAGCCTGCATTTCCTTCTGCCCTAGGCTCAACCCCACACTAAGCCTGGCACTTGTTCAGGCCCTCGGGACCTGCCCCAGGTTCCAGCTGCCCGCTCAGCCTCTTTTCTCCTTCCTGTGCGCCTGCCCCAGAGTCACTTCCGCACCTTCCCAGCCATGTTGCCTTTAAGCCATGTCCGTTGCCCTTTCTCCTGGGCGGTCCCTCACTGAAATGCCCACACACCTCCATTCCTCCCTCCCTTCACCCTTGCCTGGCTCATGTCTGCTTGTCCTAAAGCTTTAGTCAAGGCCACTCATCCAGAATCCCCACCCCGCCCCTTTTCCACCGCTGAGTGTGGCCCCCTTCTGTGCTTGCAGCCCCCAAGAGCTCCCTCTTTGTGGTTGTCAGTTTGGGTGTCATCCTTCCCATCTGGACTGAGTTCTCCAAGGCAGGTCCTATAGGATCCTCTCTGGGGCCCGGGAGACCCAAGTTGGGGCCCGGCACAGGATCGGCCCACAGTCCATACGCGCTGACCCACCCCGGCCAGGCGAGGAGCATTCCCAGCTTATTCCCGCTTAGTCCTGGGAACTTGGCACATTGGGTGGAGCCAGAATGTTCCTTGGTGTGGCCCTTAATACTCTGGGGCAAAAATAGGTACCTCCAAGGGCTATGTGCCCTTGTCTTGAGGAGTAGCCCTGTGCCAGGCTGCTGGGCTATCCAGAGCAGACATCCCAGACCCTGGGAACCCCTGGGCCCTCTCCCTTCAGGCTCAGTCACAGATGGGTTTTAGAATAACATTTTGTGGTAATTCCAAAAACCTTGCACGTTCATTATAGAAAATTAGGGAAGTACATTTAGAAAAAGAATAAAATAAAACTACCTGTAGTCTCTTCACTCAGACATAGTATAACCATTGTGGGGGCATTTTCTTCCATCTTTTTGTGCACATGAATTTTGTTTTCATCCTAAATAGGCTCAGATCAATAGCTCATGCTGCTTTAGATCCCACTTAACAGCGTCATACAAACATTTCCTTATCTTTTTTTGTTTTGTTTTGTTTTGTTTTGTTGCGGTACGTGGGCCTCTCACTGTTGTGGCCTCTCCCATTGTGGAGCACAGGCTCCGGACACGCAGGCTCAGCGGCCATGGCTCACGGGCCCAGCTGCTCCGTGGCATGTGGGATCCTCCCAGACCGGGGCACGAACCCGTGTCCCCTGCATCGACAGGTGGACTCTCAACCACTGCGCCACCAGGGAAGCCCAACATTTCCTTATCTTTAAACGTTCATATACAGGTCCTGGTTAACAGCTATATAGTGTAGCACCATCTGGAGGGGCTGTGAGTTTCACACCTGCCCTCTCTGGACGGTGCTGGAAAGTACAGCTGTGATGGACACCAGAGAGGTGCTCTGTAAGAGCAAAGGCGTGGAGGTCCACGGTGGCACATGGATGTGGGGGAGCAGCAAGTGGGCTGAATGTGAAACCGTGGGCATCCCTGGTTTTTCCCCTGGTCTGGGATCCTGCTGGTGGAGGCTCCGCTCAGAGGGTGTGTGAACATCCTTAAGGCTTCCCATGGGGGCTTGTTTCAGAGGTCGGGGTGGCCCCCCTGGGGGGACAGCAGAGTGGGGCCAGCCTGAGCAAGGGTTAGAGAGCTTGGGCTGAAGTCCGTGTGAGATCATTCTCCGCATGTCAGTAGGTGTATGATCCTAGCAGCCCTCTCAGGGGGTGGCAGCCCCTCAGCCGAGCTCCGTGATGTTGGCCTTTTGTGTTTTGATGGGATAAAAATATGCCTGGGTGCTCATGTGGAAAGAATGCCGGCCACTCTGGTTTTCTGGATCTTACACAACGACAGGTTCCAAGCCATTGCTCTGGTCGTGGGGCGGCAGTGTGGATTGACTGCCCCACTCGTAGGCATCGGAAGAGTCTTGGAGCTGGGGTGGAGTGGGACGCTGATGCTCTCATCCTGCAGTCAGGAGTCTGGATTCGGGATTCTGGGGCCAGGCTGGAGGGAGGGACCTGCTTCCAATCACACAGCGAGATGGGGCAGGCTCTTCCCCAGCCAGGCTCCTTTCCCCAGGCCAGGCTGCCTCGGGTATACCTTGCAAGGCAAGCAGGCAGGTATTCTGAGTGGATGAGATGTAGCCCCTGCCTTCAGGGGCCCCAGTGTCACAGGAAAGAAGACAGAAAAGAAAGCGCCAGACACCATGCGGGTCCCTCCACCGGGAGATCACCTGTGATCCTCCCTGTGACCCATCCATGGCAATGGATCATTTCGTTTGTTTTAAAATAACAAGGCCTTTGATTCAAAAAGGGTTTGGCCAACTCTCAGGGAACCTGAAAATTAATCCTCCTTTATTCATCCATTCTCACTAAGCAGAGATTTTACTTTAAACAGTAGTATTTTGATTGTAATGTGACATGCCTAATACTTAGCCCAACAGGCCAGCCAGAACCTGTGTTTTCCTGAAATTCCAGGTCGGAATTTCAGGCTCCATGTGGTTTGTCTCGGGTCAGCCAGTGACCCACACAACTGGGTTGTCTGCTAAATCACCGGCTGACTTTCCCCGCCCACAGCTGGCCACCTGCCCAATGGGTCTGCACGTGCAGGCAGATGACGAATTTCACAAAAGTTGCCTCTTTGTTTGGTTCCGGGAAACCTGGTGTTTGGAAATAGCACCAAGCACTGTGTTGGTTTCCAAGCAGATCCATGTGGCTTGACATGCTTTTGGTTTGCAGCCAGAGGGATGTTTTAAAATAAGGGCTCAGTCCCTCTGAGGGAGGAATGTCCAGATTGAAATCTCCAGGGTTCTTTGGCGGACAGAGATCTGATCTCTGGGACCCATCTCTAGTAGGAATGGAGCAGACCTGGTTGTGTAGCCCCGGGGAAGTGGCGTGTGGCACCTGGGGCCCCCTCCGACTCTTGCTGTGTCAGCAGTCTGCAGACACGTGTCAGGCAGCCACTCTGGCAGGCTCGGGGCAGTCTCAGAGCTTGGAGCTGGGCACTGGGGATGCCTGGGAACCTGGTCCCTTGTGGCCTCTGGTCTCATGTGGTCCTCACAGTGTCCCCAAGTGTAAGACGATTGTCCCCATTTACAGTTGAGGAAACTGAGGTGCAGAGAGGGACGTGGCCTGCTCAGGACCACAGAGCTGGTGGACACAGCCAAGCGCGACAGCTACGACGGGTTAGTCTGGGAGCCAGATTCCTCATTGCCGGGCTTTCCCTGCTCTGTGCTCATTTCCTCATCTCAGTGAAGAGGATGGATATGGCCCTGAGGCTGCGGTGAGGGTCATGGGATCCTTGGGGATCCCCCGCACAGTGCACGTGGTCCCGACTTCTTCAGGGTCTGTGTCTGATCCTGGTTCCCTGGCTGGGGAACTCCTAGAGCTCTCAGCTCCACGGTCTGGGGCTCATGGTTGCCCTTAATTGTGTCAGTGGCGGTTTTTGCTGTTTTGCTAAATGGCATTATTGACTAATGGAGCCCTTTCCCCTGTGGTAGACGCTCTGTGCTCGCCAGTCTGTTCCGGTCATCTCTTCTGACACACCAGCTTCATGGTTTCCGTCACTGCACATCTAGTGTGTGTTCACATCTGGTGCATTCGTGTTCCCTGATATTTGTTCTGTGGTTCAGCCCTAGCGTGGAGGGCTTGGGAGGCGGGCAGGTCTGACTACATCCTGGCTCCAGGGGCTGTGTTCCCCCCTTCTCTTCCCCTCCCCATTTCGCTCCCCCTCTCCCCTCCCTTCCCTCCTCCCCTCGCCCTCCCTATCCCTCCTCTTCCCCTTCCCCTCTCCTCACATTTATTTAACTTTCACTCTGTGCCAGTGTATTCATTCCCTAGGGCTCATATAAGAAAGTTACAGAAACTGGGTGGCTTTAAACAATAGAAATTTATTGTCTCATAGTTCTGGAGGCAGAAGTCCGCGATCAGGATGTCGGCGGGGCTGGTTGCTCCTGGGGGCTCTGAGCGAGAGTCCTCCCTCGCCTCTCCTGGCTTCGGGTGTTGCTGGCGATCCTTGGCATCCGTGGGCGTGCAGCTGCATCTGTCTGACCTCTGCCTCCTCCTTCACATGGTGCCCTCCTCTCTGTGTCTGTGTGTTTCCCTCTTCTTATAAGGATACCAGTCACTGGATTAGGGCCCACCCTAAGTCAGGATGATCTCATGTCAAGATCCGTGACTGCATCTGCAAGGACCCCTTCTTCCAAACAAGGTCTCCTTCACAGATTTTGGGTGGACGTACTCGGAGGCCAGCTTTCATCCCAGCACAGCCAGGCACTGTGCCCTGTGTGGACCATCTCACTGAATCCTCGCGACATTCTACATCCCCACTTCTCAGATGAGCACACCCGAGGTCCCGTGGCTCATGCCTGGTGAGGCAGGGACCCAAGGCCTTGAGACTTAGGGCCCGGCTCACGCCTGCTGTGGGACTTGCCCAGCCAGCCGGCCTTGAGTGTTTCCTCCCTCGAGTTCCTGCTCTGTAAAATGGGAGTGTCTTACGGGGGCTGTTGTGAGGTTGAATGAGATCACATAGAATGCTGGGCAGCCCCCACCCTGTTTCCCTTGTCCGTCCCCTCTCTTTACCAGAAACTAGAGGCCAGAGCAGACTGGGCTTGGCTGGCCTCCTGTGTCTGACCCTCCGCTTTTCTCACTGCAGAATGGCCTCCGGTGCCTGTCCTCCGAGCCCCTCTGGCCCACGGTCTCCACCGCTGCCACAACAGCCCCAGGCCCGCTCACGGCTCAATGCCACCACCTCGGTGGAGCAGGAGAAGAGTGGGACGCCCCGAGCTCCCGGACCCCAGGTTGGACCTGGACGAGATGTGAGAGACACGACTGCCTCGGCCATGCCCCAGGCCTCGCATGCCAGGAGCCAAGAAAGGGTGGATGGAACAGGTAAGGGGATGGGGCCTGAGAAGCTGGACTGTCCTCCCCTGGGGGTGTTCTAGAAGCAGGGCGAGCACCCGAGTCCTGGCACGTGGTCCAGACACCCCTGCGAGGTTCCTCCTGCAGGGTACCCCCTGTGGTCGGGGGCCCACCTGCTCCACTCAGGGCCCCTCGACTCTCACCTTGCAGCGGGCTTTGCTCCTAAGTTCACAAACTTGGGCTGCAGCAGACTTCACGTTTCCTTATTTTATTTATAATCAAAAGCACAAGCTCCCACCTGCTCAGGGTCCCCACCAGGCACCGTATGGGGGGAGGTGGCAGGAGGAAGTCTTCCCCACCCCAGCTGGTCCCGCCCAGCACTCGGGGCAGCCCATGTTGTTCCCTGTCCACCGTGGCCACTGCTCAGGGGCCATTCAGTCAGGCAGCTCTGCCCGGTCTGAGGGCCCCACGTGGCCACTCCCCCTGGGGACTGGCTGCCAGCCTGCAATATGCCTGGGCCCAGGCCCAGGTCCCCGCTGCCCTCTGGACCACCATCCTCCATCCCCAGGCCAGGCTTCCAAGGGCTTCCCCTCCCCCCCAGTCCACTTCTGGGCCTCCTCAGGTTTCCACTCTGTCCCAGGAAGCACCTCCCAGGCGAAGAGATGAGACAGTGTGAGGACCCGGGTGCGACGCGACAGCTGGTTGTGGTGCTGGCAGCCTTGCTGACATTGGGGGAGGGACACCAGGGTTTGGTCCGTCCTCTGTCCACCTGCTGCTCACTGAGCACGGCCCTTTGCTGGCCCTGAGTGGCCATCGGCAGCACAGGTGAGTCAGGCCTGCCCCCTGTCTCCAAGGAGTCCACGGTCTCGTGGGGAGCATAGAAGTGGCCCTGGGCCTGGCGCTGGGGAGGTGGGGCCCTGCTCTGTGGGAAGAGATGACGCCTGAGCAAGAGTGAGCCTGGGGAGAGGGCACAGCACGGGCAGGGCCAGCGGGAAGAAATGGCCTCGCCGGGGGTGGACTTGGGGTAGAGAGAGCCCCGGGCCTCCAGGTGACGGGGTGGCAGCGAGGAAGGAAGGCTCGGATTGGTGATGCTCTCGTGTCTGGCCTGCGATTTGAGCTACACCAGGAGTGAGCGGGGGCAGGACCAGGCAACGGACTGTAACAGGAGCCTTGTGTGAGAGGCTCCTCTGTGCTTTCGGGGCTGTTGTAGGGAAAAATCCTCAAGTCTACTGTGAGTTCCAAGAAAGGGAGGATCCCTGGACCTCTGGCTGTGATATTTGGGGAAAACATAGCTGGTATCGGCGTTACTTTTTCTAATAATCCACCGAGTGCTTCTCAGTGCGTCTGTCTTATTCTCACAGCGACCAAACCTGTGAAGTAGGGACCTTGGCTCCGATTACAGGTGCGGCGATCAGAACGGAGCCCGCTGGGGACATCAGGTCTAAAAGCTCTGTGGGTGGTGAAAGCCCTGTGACTTCTTTCCATGGATCACCGCCCTCTCCTTCCTGCTCACCGAGACCATCCCACGTTCTTCAAATCCGCCTCCGCCTTCCCTGTTCCCCCACCTCCCCTTTGCCACCTGGGAACCTCTGCCCAAAATATGCTATCGCCATCTCCACCTGTTGAAATCCTACCCAGCTCTCAAGGCACTGCTGCCTCTTCGACTTTCTGACCTCCTCCCACAGCAAGAAAGACATGTGCTGTCGTAACCGGACTCACACACCCACGGGCCTGCACGCACACACGCACACATCCAGTGGGAACGGAAATTTCCAAAACCATACTTGTCCTTAGTGTGTGTGTTGCTGTCTGATAGCCTCCATTCTGTTGCTTTTATTTAAAAACAAATGCTGCTTGTGGGCAGTAAAATTGGTTCCGTGACCTTCTGGGTCGAAGTCTGTAGTTTGAAAAACGCTCTGTGGTTTGGTGCCAGTGCACCCCAGCCGGGACTCTGGAGTACGTCTGTCCACATGAGCTGTTTATTTACTGAGTGTCAGGGCCATGAGGTGGTGCAGGAAGATGGTGCCGGGATGGCTGAGGTGGGACGCTTGGCTGGGCTGGTGGCCTTGAGCTGTGTGCCCTTGAGGGAGTTGGGAGGCCTCGCTGAGCCTGTCTCTGTATCTGTAAAGTGGGCGCAGTCATACCAGCCATGTGGAGTCCATGTGCTAGGACCCTGTGCTCTGAGCATGGCGCATGGGGCGAGGTGCTGAGTCAAGGCCCCTTGTCCCTTAGGTGCCTGCGCGGTGGCGCAGAGAGCGTCCGTGCCTGGAGCTCGATGTGTTTCGTGGATGTCATCAAGCCTCCTGCCCCCCGAGCCCATCTCATTTCCTATTCAGGCTTCTCCTGGGGTGTTGCCTCGCATGTCGGGGCAGCCTTCCAGTTTCACGGCCCCACTCAGTCCCTCTTGGGCGACCGGTCTCAGTGTCAGCTCCAGGCTCTGTGTGTCTGGGTGTAGGGGCTTCACGTGTGCGTCGGATTCTTCTCTCCCCCAGGAGGCTGTTGTGCTGCAAGCTGTGCGTGCGTGCGTGTGCGCACGTGTGCATGTGCGCCCACGTGCTTCCTTGTGTCCTGCACGAGGCAGGACGCCGTGGCTCTCTCGGCCGCCGCTGCTCCAGATGCTCTGTATGAGTTAGGGAAGTCCCCGGCCGCGCCCCGCCCTTCTCCAGCTCGCCCAGCCTTGCCGTTTCGTTTTCCCCCTTGAGAAGCCAGCTGCCTGAGGTGAGCACCCCCAGCTCAGCACTGCCCCTGCCCCATGCAGGGGCCCCAGACCCGTGGTGGGGAGCGTCTGCCATGTGCACTGCAGACCTGGGGGCTTCACGTGACCCCTTACGGTAGCTCGAGAGGGAGACTCTGTTCTTGTCCCCATCTAGAGATGAGGAAACTGAGCCATCAACTTACCAAAGCAGCCAGTGCTGAGTGATGGGCACAGGGGTGATCCCAGTCTCCTGTCCCACGCTGCCCCCATGCCCAGCGGAGCTGCAGGGACCTCCGAGCTCTGGGTGAAGAGGGCCTGAGCTCTGCGGCTCCATCACGCTGGACTAGTGCCTGATTGTCCCCAGAAACTCGCCCCACTGGGCTCTTCTGATCTCCATATCTCCTTCAAAGATCACTGCGTTCTCTGCTTCGTCTCCAAGGCCTCTGGGCAGGCCAGGGCCTGATCTGGAATCTCTGTCCAGCCACAAACACCCCACAGCTGCGGGGCCAGGAGACGGGGGCTGGGAACGCACTTGGTTTCAATCTGGGTGAAGCAAAACGGCCTCAGAGGACGGACCAAGTCAAGACTGCCAGTTTCAGATAAGAAGAGTCAGGAAACACATGTGGTCTCTGTTTGGCTTCTGACCCCGAGGGGAGGGGCGGGGAGCACTGAGCAAGCGCTGGGCCAGTTGGCACCCTCGGGGTCCCGGCCCGCCACAGCTGGGCCCTGCTGCCTCACTTCTCTCTGTGGCGTCACTGTCACTGAATTGGACACAGCAGGAAACGTTCACCCCAGTGTTGACTGAGGGCCTGCCTGCTCAGCGGGTGCAGGAGACAGTGGGCAAGGCAGGCAGGGCCCGCCGCCACGTGCAGGGCACAAAGGGCTCCCAGGCTGATGGCTCTGGGCAGGGGTTGGACGCAGGGTCAAGAGGTCGGCCAACTGAGTGGGGTCTCAAATGGTCGGGATAAGGAGAATGGGTGTTCTGGGGAACGTTAGAGGATTTAAACCAGAGGAGCGGCATGACCTCTGTTACGTGGAGATGACCCGTGGGAGCCGAGGCCAGCAGGGAGGCCCGTGGCAGGTGGAGAGGCCCCCGGAAGCTGGGCTGACTCCAGGTCTCTGGCTGGAGCTGCCAGGTGGGTGCAGGGCGTGGGCGGGGCAGTTTCCCAGCGGGGTTCAGGGCGGGACGGCGGGATTGGGAAGGTCAGGAGACGATGTGGTGCGGGAGGGGATGCGGAGCGCTGAGTCCCTGCTGTCCTGGGGACAAGGCCACAGCCACAAACGACGCGCTCTCTCCTTGTCCGGTCAAGGTGCTGGCTAGTGAAGAGTTAGGGAGTTTTGTACACGCGTTATTTTATCCTGACCCTGACTGAAGCCCTGGTCTGTCTGGTTGTCAGGCCATCACTCCGATCCCCTCACTCCAGGATGACCTGTCGTGAGGACAGATGGCAGGGGCGGTGAGGCTGTCTCCGGCCTGGTGGCTTCCTGGGACCTTTGGAAACTTGGCAGCATGCCCTTCATCCCTTACCTTTAACCTCCCCTTTGCATTCCAAGTCTTGGGTGTCACCTCTTCCAGGAAGCCCCTGCCATCAGGATTGATGATGCCTGGTACCTCCGCCGCCCCCCTGAGCCTGCACTGCTGGACTGTGATTGTCCCCGTCTGGCCCCTGGGCGGGTAGGGGGGCGGGGGTCCTGCCTCCTTCAGCTCAGTGCCCTTGGCTCCTGGAGCTCAGACTGGCCCGGGGCCAATGCTCAGTAAACGTCTGCTGGGTGAGTGATGATGGGCGAGGTCCATGACCACTGCTTGGGCCTGTGGGAAGCTCAGACCTCCTGCCCGGGACCCCCGCCTTGGAGCTTAGCCAGCCCCTGGAAAAGACGGGGTCGCAGGGATTGTCCTCCTTGTGTGTTCATGAGAACCAGAGTCAGCATCACGAAGGCTGCTGGGACAGCCCCTGGTGCAAGGTGACCCAGCCGCCCACAGCGATGAGGAGGACACGTGGGATGCCCTGGGGCTCTTATCACCTTTCCCTTCACCGCAGCCCACGTGGTGGGTGTCAGGAGAGGACCAGGGACTCTAAGGCCTAAGGCCTTAGGGAGCCTAAGGCCTTGTCCAGGGCCAGCGAGTGAGGCAGTGGAAGGGCAGCAGCTCCTAGAGACAGGAGTATGGCATCATAGTTCCTGTGTGTTTCAGATTGTGCTCTTCTCTTAAGAGCCTTTGGCGTGCGTTCAACCATTTAAACAATGTGCTCCAGCAAATCTAGATCTCAGCAGTTGTGGAGAATGGAAGCCAACTTCTCTCTTGCTCTCAGCCGTCTCTGGGGAGCTGGCAGAGCCCTCGGGACTTCTGGGAAGGGACGCCTGAGGCTCCCCAGCCCACGGCCCTGGGGTGGGTGACGAGTGGGAGGATGACTTGCTCGCCACTCACCTTTGTCTGTTTCTACTCAGAACCTGCTCAGATCAGGGAGGTGAGCTTGGCAGTTCAGTCTCCAGGCCAAGAGTGTGCTGTGTTCCAGGCCCTGTGCAAGGATTTGGGGAGACAGAGGTGAAAGCTTGAGACCATTCCCTTGTCGGTCCCCTGTCCACCCCTCCCGTCTGTTCAGCTTTTGCTGAGCTGTGTCTGACACTGGGGGATGGAGATGGGTCAGACCTGCGGGACACAGATCATCTCCGTAAAGGCTGGTGGGACCGTGAGAGACGCAGGAAAATGGAGATGGGCTGTGCTGGGGGGAGGGGACAGCATCCTGGGGACTCTCCTCCCATTTCATGACAAAATGAGCATCAGTTACTAATGTGGTGTGGTGGATACAAGTCTCTCAAAGGCGTGGGATCCGCAGGAGATAAATAGTATAAAGGAGGGGGTGTGCTGGTCCTCTGTGGATCCTCACAGAGGTGAGGAGACTACCCAGGGCCATGCAGCTCTGCCATTGCCGTTTTGTGATTGATAGAAAGACTTTCAAAAATGAGCTAGAGTCGGGACACTCTCAGTTGCTGGTGATGTTGAAACCCGATGTAAATTAACATAAGCAAAAAAAAAAAAAAAAGAAAAACAGGGTGTGGGGCTTCCCTGGTGGCGCAGTGGTTAAGAATCCGCCTGCCAATGCAGGGGACACGGGTTCGAGCCCTGGTCCGGGAAGCTCCCACATGCCGCGGAGCAACTAAGCCCGTGCGCCACAACTACTGAAGCCCGAGTGCCTAGAGCCTGTGCTCTGCAACAAAAGAAGCCACTTCAGTGAGAAGCCCGTGCACCGCAACAAAGAGTAGCCCCCGCTCGCCACAACTAGAGAAAGACGCGCACGGCAACAAAGAACAAAAGCAGCCAAAATAAATCAATAAATAAAATAAATTTATTAAAAAAACCCAAAACAACAGGGTGCAGGGGATTTGTTTCTTCCATATGTCTGCACAGTGTAGAGTATCCAGGGACTCAGATGACATGATTGGGAATCTGCCCCCAGCTCTGCTTTCCTGCGTGCCCTCACTCTCAGGTGGGCTTCCCCCAGGGCAGCCCTCGGCCTCCAAGCTGGTGTCTGTCAGCTGAGATCCAGCAGAAGGAAGAGACATTGCCCAGCACCCAGCACAGACCCCACTGTCCTGACTTGGGTCTGTGTCCCTCCCTGAACCTGCTGCTGTGGTCAGGGAGATGGATGGGCCAGTAGGCTTGCTGCAGCCATCCTGTGAGAGTGGGGGAGGGTGGGTCCCCAAAGGGGCCATCAGGTTAGGGTTAGGAAGAGGCCAGGAATGAGAGTCAAGCCCGCAGAGAACTCGTGTGTTCAGTGGCCCTCGGTATCCACGCTGACGCAGCCAGCGTCTGGCGGTGGTCTTTATGTGAGGGTTCCTCCTTGGCTGGAACAAGCCAGAACCCCCCGATCGGTTCGCAGCACGAGCCCAACATTTGAGTAGTTGTAGACCTACTTCTGCCGGTGCCAAATGGAAAGGAGGGTAATGAGGGAGGTGAGGTGCCTGTTTCAAAGAGATTCTGTATATCGAGGAGACTTCTTGAAATGTCAGGCTGTGGACAATGTCTGCGAAAAATTAATCACGGACAGAATAACCTTTTTAGCCAACAGATCTGTGCCTGAATCTTCCATATTCTGATTTAATAAAAAGAACCTTGGACTTGTGAATTTAGTGAGTAAAGAAAAGAGCTGTGAACTCAAAGAGGTGCCTGGTGTTGGGCTGGGAAGTGTGGCCTCAGTGAGCCAGGAAGGCCCTGGGGTCAGCCGAGAGGTGGGACGTGGGGAGGCGAAAGGAACGCACACTGGGAACGCCAACTCTGGACCAGGCACTTAATACGAAGCGTCTCGTTCTTCATAAACCGTCCTACTGGATGGATATTGACGATGGGATTGAAAATGACTCTCCCTTGGTCATGAGGCACTTTGACGCTAAGGGTAGATTCACAGGCAGGTCAGATTTCTCTACACACACACCCTCCTTCCCTGCGAGCCCACCCTTCCCATTTGTTCTCTTTCGTCTGAGCCCTTGGCCAGAAAGTTCATTCCCGCCCTTGCTGAAGGGGGTGACGGCAGCCGAAGGGAGAACTGACCTTGATGACTCAGGAAGCACCGAGGTCTGGGGCCACGGGGTGGGATGGACGTCCTGGGCCCTGAAGCCATCTCTGGGTTAGGTCCCTGGGACCTGGTCAAGGGAACCCAGGCTGAACTCCTCAGGGAGAGGTATCATCATGTTTGCAAGCTGTCCACCAAGAGGGTCTCAGTACAGGTGCCTGACCTGTGGGTCTCGTTAAGAATCCTCCTTTTGAGCCGTCCCCAGACACCCCCACCCGGCCCCCGTGTCCTCTCCAAACTAGGTGTGACCTCTGCCTTTGAACCTCCTAGGCTGCGTCGCTTTAGGCCCCTGCCCTGCCGTCTCCCCCTGGGCTCCTGGGTGCCGTAGATTTGGGCACCCTGCACACAGGGGCTGGCTCTGAGCCTGGCGGACCTGGTTCTGGGAAAGGCCTGGATGAAGGGGTAGGGAAAGCTGGTCATCCGGTGGGTGTTCCTGGGGACTGTTCGTGTTTCCCTGAATTCTGCCTTCTGTTTCCAGAAATGTCTAGAGAGCAAGAGTCTGTTAATCCCAATTAGGCACCTGCTAAGGTGGGCTGTGGCAATGGCCGAGGCGAGGTGTGGTGCCGGGCATAGGCCCGGGTATTGGTTGCTTAAATCAAAGAAAGGGACTGGTAAAAAGTGATCTTTTTAAAAAAAGTTTTTGTTATGCTGCCCACTGCAGGAGAGGCTGTAGTGAAATCGATGAAGTTACGTGATGCTTTTGTAACTTAGGATAGCTTTTTACAAAGAAAATATAGCACGAGCTGTATGATGTTTGGACCCTTGGACCTAGTAATTCACCTGAAGAACCTGTGCTGGGAGAATGACCCCCCCCCAATAAAAAATACACCTACAGAATGGTTTGTTGGCACTGTTTTATAAAATTAGGGAGTATGGGAATAACCTAAAGGTCCGATGGAGAGGAGAGGCCCAGAACCCTGATGGGATTTCTGAGCCACTGAAATGGTGCATTTCACTGCAGAGCAACATGGGAAATTGGTTGTGATTCACTACTTTATATATATATATATATACCAAAATGTATGTACCGTGATTATGACCTCCAAAAATCAGTCGTGTGTATAGACGACAGTCTTGGAAAACATGAATTTGGTTTGTTTATTGGGGCGCTGGGCATTGGGGTGCAGGTTCTCCAGCTCAGGGGCTTTTGAACTTGAGCCCTCGGATCTTTCTAGAACTCCGTTCAAGCCTGAGCTCAGCCGCTCTGGCTGCAGTGAGCTGAGGGGGCGACGGTGGTTACCGGTGCCCCCCTCTGTCCCTTGTCTCCCACCACGAGCTCTGAGCAGCCACTGGAACCGCCGCCGGGCAGCTTTGTGGTCCTTGCTCCCAGGAAAGCAGCTTCCTGGCGCCTTCTCTCTGCATCTGCTGTCACGCTCTTGACCTGGGGCTGACGTCTGTTCCTGCCGTCCCCTCCCCTCCTCAGATAAGTGACAAGGACCACCTTGGTGACAGTCCATCTGCTTGTTTTCCCGTGTTAAAGGGCCTGCGAAGGGAGATGTGGACACCCCCTTTGAAGAGGTCCTGGAGAAGGCCAAGGCCGGGGACCCCAAGGCACAGACGGAGGTGAGCACTGCTGTCCGCGGGAGACTCAGGCCGCGGCCTGCAGCGTGGTGGGTCTGGGAGAAGCTGGTGCCTGCAAGCTGGGAGCTGGGAGCGGCCTGACTGTGCCCGCCGTGTCCAGGCCCCCGTTTGTTGCGTTTCTGTGTTCATGGTGTTTCTTCCCTCCGCCCTCTGGGGAGCACATACGTGTTCACCTCCTCTGTCCAGCTCCCACCTGATCTTGGGCATCACCTCCTCTGATACCACCTCTGCTTCCTGCCTGTCCTCATGCCCCACCCCCTCTCTCATCGCATCAGTGGGGGAGGGGTCCTGACACCCCCCCTTGGCAGGGAGCACCGGGCGGAGAGGGAGAAGGAGGCCGAGGTTGCCCAGCTGCGGGGAGCAGCTCAGGGCAGGACGTGGGAGCCCGGGCGCTGTGCGTGGAGGCCGCTGCAGCACGTGGAGTGACGGGGTCCTGCTTGCAGGTGGGGAAACGCTACCTGCAGCTTGCCGGCGACGGGGATGAAGAGGTCAACAACTGCACTGCCGTCGACTGGCTGACCCTCGCCGCCAAGCAGGGCCGGCGTGAGGCCGTCAAGCTTCTCCGCCGGTGCCTGGCGGACAGAAAAGGTGGGTCAAGAGGCCTGGGGGGGGATGCATGAGGCATGCCGTGCTGCTTTGCTAAATTAACAACTAAAGTAGCAGCAGGAAAACTTGCTGCTGGCAGTGCCATTGAGCAATGAGTGTGGTTTCTGTTATGCCAGTGGCTTTGCCATTTAGACATTTTTGGAGTATAACGTGTGATACTTAGGGAGTGAAGCCATTTTCATCCTCTTTAACTTGTGGTGGTGTCTACAAGGAGATACCCTCTGGGTTCTAATCCAAATTGAGGAGTAGATCCTGGAGCCAAGTTGGAGAACACGACGGGGGCCTGAGGTCAGAGCGGCACTTTCTGAACTGACTTTCCATCCAGTCTGAGCCGAGAAGCTGGGACCATGGGCCAGTGAAGACCCGCTCAGGCTGGCACTCACCGCCAGGACGGGTCTGGGTGTTGGGAGGGGCAGTGATGTGTAGCCTGGCCACGTGTGGACACTTACGAGGTTATCCTGCCCAAGGGAAATGGCTCGTTCCCGGTGTCAGGGAAGAGTGTTTCCTGAAGGTTCAAACCGCAGAAGAAAGATGAAAGTGGGTGTCAGAAAGGGGCCTTTTTCCCCTCAGATTGTAGAAGTGTTTATTGTTATCAAAGAAAACTTGAACTATATAGAAAACATAAAGATAGAAATTACCCATCACGTTGAAACCCAGAGAGAAGTGCTCTGTAGTTTGGTATTTGTTTTCTTCTGGTTTTGCCTTGTAATGTTTTAAAGTAACATTTATTATATAGAATCTACTCTCTCTGGACCTTAGGCTGATGCCTTTGACAACTTGGACTGGTCATATTTTGCTAGCCGAAATTTCTCACCAAGCCAGCTTCCCTGTTCCAGGGCAGGCAGGACGGCCTTGCACTGGCCGATCGAGTCAGTGTGGCCCGCACAGCTCACTGGAGCCAGTGGTTCCCAGACGCCTTGAGGGAGCCAAGGCAGGCCCGAGGACCAGAGGGCGTGTGAGGGAGGGGGCCAGGCCTCGTGTGACCCACAGCCTCCACGTTCTCGCAGTTGAGTGCTTACCGATCATAAACGTGGGCTCTGGTTGAAAGTTTCGGAGACGTTTCAAAGGAGAAAAAGCCCAATCCTCCATCCCTAGTCTCGCTGCCCTCTGGAAGGGCCTTGCTGACGTCCAGGTGGTTGGGGAGCAGGGGGAAAGGCAGCTGCTGACCAGCCCATGAAACCTGCTCCCGGTCTCTCCATGGGTGAGTCTTGCCTACCTGGGAAAGGGCCGTCTGTGCAGGGACACAGTTGCTCCTGGCGCCCTAGGAGGGGCGGGCGCTGTGGATGCAGGGATGCCCCGCTCTTGCACCCAGGCCACTCACTGCAGTGAGACTGACCAGGGTCTGAGACCGGCTCTGCCTCCCTGACTCGGTGGCCTTGGCAATCCAGGCCGCCCCTGTGTGCCTTGGTTTCTCCATCTGTAAGGCGGGGACAGCAGCATCCCACCAGAGGGTCCTTGTGAGGGTGAAATGGGGAGGGGGGAGCAAGCCAGGAAGATGGGGAGTCCTTGCCCAGCACCAGGCCACCATGGCCACTTGGTGAGTGTCTGCTGAAAGGCCAGGCCGAGCCGCCCACCGGCCGGGACTTTGGCCAGACGTCCTTTTGGTCAGATGTTCGTTTCAGCCCTGGTGACAAAGGTGCCTGCAAAGCCGCTTGCAGGAATCCCTTCCCAAACCCCTCAAGCGGGCTGGCCAGGACCAGGGCGTCGCTGACAGCTTCTGGGCAGGTGAGGCGAGGGCTCTGATGCCTCCCCTCTTTCAGGCATCACCTCCGAGAATGAGCAGGAGGTGAGGCACCTTTCCTCCGAGACCGACCTGGAGCGGGCCGTGCGCAAGGCGGCCCTCGTCATGTACTGGAAGCTCAACCCCAAGAAGAAGAAGCAGGTGGCCGTGTCGGAGTTGCTGGAGAACGTGGGCCAGGTCAACGAGCACGGTACGCGGCCTTGCCGTGCGGCCTCCTGGGCCTTTGTGTTGGAGTCCTGGGTGCTTCCGCATGGGAGCCAAAGCGGGGGCTCCAGGGACCTTCTTGTGGGGACCTCACAGGTGTCCTGTAAAGCCGGGGAGCGTCCTTCCTGGGCATCCTCCTGTTTCTGGGGTCCCCGCCCTGAGCTGTGCCCTGAGCCCTGGCTCAGTCCGAGGTCTGGGCGCCCAGCAGGCCCTTCCCCTGGTTCTACCTAGATTTGCTCTGCGCCTTGGGGTTTCCTCCCCTCCTGCCCACAGGCAGAGCCACAGGCCTTGTCGTTCCAATGGTGTCCTGCTCTTCCTGAGGGACAGGGAGTGCGGGGAGGGTGAGAGGTGTGGGCAGGGACCTAGGTCCCCGAACCCCCAAGAGTCTGTCCAGGGCGGACCTCATTGCCAGCCTCTGCAGCCCTCCCTATCTCCTTCTAACTTGACTTTCCGCAAAGGGCACGGGCAGCAGCCAGAAGGACGGATGGGGCAGGAGAATGGGCGTCCCTGACTGGGTGTGGCCTCTCCATTTCCCTGGGTTGGTGGCGCGGGGGGCACCTGACTCTTGTGACTTCATTACCTCGAGGAGCCCCTGCCTCCCGCTGTTCAGAAAATGACTCTCTGCCCAGGGCTTCGCCCAGCCTTCTCCGGCCCCGAGGGGCAGATGCTGGGGGCTGGAGCTACCTGCCAACCCGTCAGAGAGGACTGCTGGGTGGGCACCTCTGCCCCTTCTCTGGGGATCTCAGGGCAGGACTCCTGTCTGACCTGCCCCTCCGGGACGAGCAGAGGTGGCCGGGTGGCAGCACCCCCAAGAGGCGTGCTTGCCCCATGTGGGGCCCGGAGACCCTGTGAGGCCTCAGCGCCACCTGCACGTGCTGCCCCCGCCCCCACTGGCCACTTCCACTCGGGGCTCCCGTGGCCTCCCGCAGTCACAGTGCCCCTCCTCTCCTGTTGTCACTGTCTGCGCTCTGGTCCAACTCCTGCCCGCCCCGCCCCTGCAGAGGTGCACCTCGGAGCCTGGCGCGGGAGAGCTGGGTGAATGCCTGCCAGGTTGGGGGTGTGGCGGTAGGGGCGGCGCTTTCTCCTCCAGGGGAGCATCACGCCAAGTGACGACGCTAGCAGCAAAGGTGTATGGGGACAGGCTAGGCTGACCGGAGGGTATGGTGTGTCCAGTGCCAAGGCCGCGCCTGTACAGGGGATGGGCTGTGCCCTGTGGGGCCTGAGTCACCCTTGGGGCGGAAGCTGAGAGGTGACAGTCCTGAGGGGTGGCCCTTGCACTGCCCTCCGGGGCTGCGTGGAGGCACCAGGCCCTGCAGTCCCCGGGGCACACTGGCAGGTTCCCGGGGGGCTGCAGGGAATGGGGCGGTCAACCTGCCCCGATTCTCAATCCGCTCTGTCCCCTGCAGATGGAGGGGTGCAGCCTGGCCCCGTCCCCAAGTCGCTGCAGAAGCAGAGGCGGGTGCTAGAGCGCTTGGTCAGCAGCGAATGTGAGTACGGCCGCCGGTCCTGCGCTTGCGACACCCCTTGCCGTGCTGTCTCTCCCACCGCCCCGAGCGCCGTGTCTGCTCCCTCCTGCCAGTCCAGGCCTGGCCTCCAGGGTCTTGGAGGCGTGATGGATTTTCAGTCCCTCTGGGGCTGTTGATTGGGTGTCAGTGTTCTGGGCTCTGGGATCTGGACCCTGCCCACTGGGAGCATGCACTCTGGAGGGACAGCGAGGGCAGCATGACAGTCCCTGCAGGACAAAGAGCTGCCGGGGGCTGCGAGCACGCCGGGTGCCCGAGCCAGTGAGGGTGAGGAGGCAGCTAGCCCTCGGAGGGCACCGGGGGGTGCTCCAGGCCAAGCAGACATCACAGGCAGAGGCCTGGGGGCACCCAGCATGGGCTGTGGGGAGGTGGGGGATAGAGGGCAGAACATGGCGGGTGGAGGTAGTGAAGGTGTGCCAGGCACACAGTAGGCCCGGCACACAGTAGGTCCTCAGAGGATACGCGTTGACTGGCAGGGTTAGGAGGGGGCTGAGCCGCAGGGCGTCAGTGCTGTGAGCAGCCAGGGCCAAGGGAGGGCAAGGGTCACAGGGGCCCTGGCGGTGACGGTGGCTGAGGAGTCAGCGTTGGAGCTGGGCTCAGGCAGCCCCTAGGCTTGAAGAGCTAGGGAGGGGGCCGCTTCGGGGGAGGGACAGCACATCACCAAGGCGAGGAGGCCATCGGCAGGCCTGTCTGCGTCTCTCCTCCCGTCGTCCGGGCCCAGGGAGGGGTTTGCCTGGCCCAGCCAGCGTGCCCCTGCTCGCCTGGCCACGCGGGGTGACAGTGCTTGCAGTCTCGCAGACCCCATGTGTTCTCTTCTGTGCTTTAGCCAAGAGCTACATAGCACTGGACGACTTCGTGGAGATCACCAAGAAGTACGCCAAGGGCGTCATCCCCGCCGACCTGTTCCTGCAGGACGACGACGATGACGAGCTGGCAGGCAAGAGCCCCGAGGACCTGCCCCTGCGCCTGAAGGTAAGCGTGGCTGGAGGCACCCGTGGAGGGCTCTCGGCCCGGGCTGCGCCGCCCTGCGCCCCCCAGCGCTCCCCGGGGAGCTGTAGGTGGGGGGCCTCGCCCAACACAGGGGCCTCAGGGACTGTGTAGCTTGTCCCTGCGGAGGCTCGTCCTGCAGGGACGTCACCGTAACTGCGTAAGGACGCGTCCTTGTGAAGGGAGGCCTTTCACGTGTGCTCAGGCTCTGAAACCAAGGGCACTGTCGGGGGCGGGCAGGTTCAGTGGGTGATGGACAAGCTGAGGCACCTTCTCATCTTTCCCTGCCAAACGCCATCGGGGGACAGGATGCCGTGCCCTGGAGGCCACCTTTCACTTAGACTTTGTCATTTTGAAAAATTATCCGTTTATGGCACAGAGTGGAGGTCAGTTCCTCGAAGATGCCTTTTCCCTAAAGCAAAGTGCTGTGTTCAGGCGGCCAGGAGGCCCCTGCAGTGGTGCCTGTTTATCTGGATCTGCAGGGGCTCGGGGAGCAAGCCAGGTGTGGTGTGGAGAGAGTGGCAGGGAGGTGACCGAGGGCCGACCTGAAGGGGGGAGCGTGCGCTTACACCGTTGGCCAGCAAGCAGCAGTGGCGTCAGGGAGCGAGGGAGGCTTAGCGTGACAGCCAGGAGTGGCTGCTCGTGTGGCCCTGGTGTCACAGCTTTTGTTTTCCTGGTCACGTGGTTGTGAGTAAGGGTGCAGATGTACAGTGTGGCCACACCGCCCTTCACCAGATTTCCCCCAGTTCAGCTCACGGGCTTGAATTAGTTGTGTCTGTATCTCACATTGCCGAGAACACCAGGATTTACAGAAGTCTGGCTATCTGGCCCCAGACAGGTCCATCACCACGACTGGCCAGGAGGGCCCCGGCCAGCACCAGGGCCTCTGAGCAGACCAAGCGTCACAGAGGTCCTGGCGTTAGTCACACAAGAATCCATCGGGTTCTGTGCATCCCCAGCTGCCTGGGAACGTGTGTGAGCTGCCGTCAGCGTGGGAGAGTGGGCTGTGTGTGTGCGAGCAGGGTCAGGGCTGGTGACAGGACGTGTGCTGACGTGTCACCCTCCCAGACGCAGTGCAGTGTAAGCACCGTGCTGGGGCCTGGAGGTGGAGGCTCAGAAAGCTGCCCTCGGTGGGTGGAGAGGCCGACTTGGAAGCAAGTTCCACAGAGATGCTGCAGCCCAGAGAGGTGGGTGTGAAGGCCACGCTCAGGACCAGCAAGCTGAGTGAGAGTCCCTGAGGGCAGGTAGGGTGTCCAGGGTGAAGGTTCTGAGACGTGGGGTCAGGATGGCCCAGGAAGCCAACCAGGGAGGCCATGGCTTTTATTGAAGGCCCACTCGGAAGCAGGCCTGGGCTAAGCGTGTTCACAAATGACATTAGTTTTCTTATTAAAGCGAGCGAGGGAAGGTGGAGCATTTGCTGTGGTTCTTCGCAAAGAGGAGGTGCTCCCCAAATGCCAGTGAGGGTCAAAGGTGAAAGGGTAGTGGGAGAAGACCCATGGGCCAGGTGGTCCTGGCCTGGACACCGTAGTTTGCATTGTTCTGGCATAATTACTAATAATGCCTGCTTTCAAAAGCATCCTGGTTTGGACAGCAAGTTATGTTACCCTCCTTACGGGTAACAAGCTCAGTGCTGTAAGATATCTGAAAGTCCTTTTTGGGAAAAAGAGATTTGAAGTATTCCTTTTTTTTTTTTTTTTTTCAGTTTTTGAAGTTGTCAGAGCACTTTGATTCTTTTACACTTTGTCTCATTAAAAGCCTTTGGAAAAAGAGAGAATGAATCATAGCGGTGTCTCCTGGAACTAAAAGCTGTCCCAGCCTTTATTAGTCCCCTGGAGGACAGAAAGGACGCGGGCCCGGGGAGCCCTCAGCACCCCAGTGGGAAGTGACAGATGCCTCTCTGCGAGCTGACGTGACCCCCAGGGATGTTCCAGGCTCCGAGCTGCCTCTTCTCAAGCCTTTGGTGACAGATGAAACCTTCGTAAAGATGAATTCAGGAATATTTTAAAGGCATAATGTTTTTGTATTAAATGATTGAGAATCCAGCACATGAACATTCACTCAGGTCCGAGCAGAGTCTAGTTGACCTGCTGAGTGAGCGGTGGGTTCCTTGGTCGGCTTCCCCTGTTGTAAAAGGCTGTTTGCTCGGTTTCTCACATTAGCCGAGCGACTGGTGACCACAGCCCTGGCCAGGTTGCCCTGTCCTGTCCTTTCGTGAACTGACTCCCTACTCATTTTTTTTTTTTTTTTTTTTGGCCGCGCTGTGCGACATGCAGGATCTTAGTTCCCCGACCAGGGATCGAACCTGTGCCCCTAATAGCGGAAGCGCAGAGTCCTAACCACTGGACCACCAGGGAAGTCCCCCTACTTATTTTTAAAAATTTCTCTCCTGCTCAAAGAAAAGTTCATTTTAATTTGTTTGGGCTTTCTCTACAGAAGAGGTTTCTAGTCTCACAATTTGGTGGGGCCCCAAGAAGTAGGGCTTGGGTAGAAGCTACAAGGGACAGAATTGGGACCTTAAAAGGAGAGAACTGGTCATGGTGGCCCAGGTGCCTCGCCGTGCGGGCAGAGGCTGGCACCATTGGACATCAGGTTCTAGAAGCTTTGTGTCTTTTAAAGGTCCTCTCAACCATGTGATTGTGTGGCCTCATGGGCAAAAAAAAAAAAAAAAAAAAAAAATAGTGTGAATGGTTTTGAGCATTAGGATAGGATTTCAGATTAGTTTTAAGGTCCCAGCTGCTTGGGTACCTCCAGGCTAGCTCCCCCAAAGCTGTCCAGTGCTGGTTGTGCAGAGAGAGAACGGCTGTGGGAACAGCCGCCCTGGGGGGCCTCTCATCTGTCTGGTTAGAAACGCCCCGTCCACAGGGATGAGCCGAGAGGCCGCCGCTGACGCACTCACGGGTTCTTTCCATTGCTCTTTCCATCGCTGTTGCGTACTGTTGCGTTTCAGCTGGTGGGTGTGGCTTTGGGCCGAAGGGGCCCCTCCCAGAGGAAGCCGGAGCAGGTTATTCTTGGAGACACTGGTTTGCTGTCTGGCAAGTGTCAGAAATCCACACCAAGGATTATGGCGTCCGACGTCCCCTAGTGCCACCTCCAGATGGGGTGGGTGCTGTGTCTGCTTCTGGGAAGCTGGCCCCAGTGAGCTGGGGGGGCCCTTAGTTGGTTTACTGGTTTGTTCATTTTCTTGCCCATTCTAAAACAGAGAGTAAGTGGACCGTCACAAACACGTCGGGAGGAATGCAGCTCTGCGTGCACGCGCGTGTGTGTCTGTAGACACAGTCTTACACACTCCTGTTTCCGCTGTGAGCCCGGGTCACTCTCATCTGGAGGACTCACTCTCCTGGCTGCTCCCGGGCGTCCTGGTCATCCTGAGTTGCCTGCCAGCCGCAGCTCTTGGGCAGATGACGGCCGCACCCCAGTATTGTCACTCAGTTGTACACACCCAGGATCCCTGCCCCTCCTCGGCCCTCTGGTGGGTGGGGCAGAGCGAGTCTGTCCCCAGGGTGTGGGTGGAGGCTGTGCTGCCCACCTCACCGGGGCGCTGACAGGGCTTCTGTCATGTAGCCCCTCGGACGGGCTCTGGGCACAGCTGGGCTTTGCTGCCCCCAGGCGTGGGTGACCTCCGCGAGGACCCAGCCCCTGGTGCAGTCCTCCTTGAGGAGGACCGAGTGAGCACCGGCACTGCCCACAGCTACTTTCTTTATTCACCCCCTTCGGCTTCCCTCCCGTCTCCCCGGAACCGTGGTGGGGCTGGAGGCCTCCGGGATTCTGTACAGAGAACCAGGCAGGTATGGGGGCCACCCTGGGTGGCAGAATCGCCCTCGCTTCCCTCACAGCCCCTCATTCGTCTTCTGTTGCGGAAAAGGCCGAGGGTTTCTGATGCTCTTTGCAGTGAGCACAGCCCGGGGGAGTGGGACCCAAGGCAGGGCGCGGTGCTGCCCTTGAACGTGGCTGTGAGGGTTGTGCGTCTGTTCTAGCAGTCGGTGTGCAGGGGTGGGGGGTGCAGGCGGCTGGTGTCGGGCCTCCTGTCACAGTGAAGACGTCGCATCCGCCCCATCGCAGCTGAACCCTTTCCATTCACATGGCTGCCGAACTCTCCTTCCCAGAGTCCCTGCTCCGCTCCTGGGCCTGTCAGAGCCCAGCGTAGGCCGGTAAAGCAGTGGTTCCTCTCCCCCTTGGTGGATGGGTGAGCCGCTGAGGCTCGGTGACGTCCCCTCCACAGGGGTGGCTGAGACGCAAGCAGCCCGGTGCTCTGTCATCTTTGCAAGTGTGAGGCCCGTGGGGAGGGAAGAGGGGGCCAGGTGGGCTCTGCCAGGCGCCCCAGGTCTCGCAGCGAAGACCAGCCCTCATAAATCTGGAGACCCTGGTGGAGGGCTGGGAGTCAGGGGTGGGTGGGAGGGAGGGGCCAGGCCCTGCAGGATTGGGCGGGATCGAGGGAAGGTTCGTGAGACCACCTGGAGCATCACCACCTGCAGAGGGTGTTACAGGTGGAGGGACCGTGCGGACCAAGGGCCTGGCCGTGGTTGAAATGATGGGTGAGTTCGCTTTGCCCAGAGCCGGGGGCAGTGCGGGTGAGTGACAGAGAGCAGCGACACGGCAGAGAGTGGGGCTCCCACCCCGGCCACGTTCCAGTGCCCCTCCTTTGTCTGCACCCCTCCTCCCAGGTGGTCAGATACCCGCTGCACGTCATCATGGAGCTGAAAGAGTACCTGATTGATGTGGCGTCCCGGGCGGGCCTGCACTGGCTGTCCACCCTCGTGCCTACCCACCACATCAACGCCCTGGTCTTCTTCTTCATCGTCAGCAACCTCACCATCGACTTCTTCGCCTTCTTCGTGCCCCTGGTCGTCTTCTACCTGTCCTTCATCTCCATGGTCATCTGCACCCTCAAGGTTTTCCAGGACAGCAAGGCCTGGGAGAGCTTCCGTGCCCTCACCAGCCTGCTCTTGCGATTCGAGCCCAACCTGGACGTGGAGCAGGCCGAGGGGAACTTCGGCTGGAACCACCTGGAGCCCTACGTCCACTTCCTGCTGTCTGTCTTCTTCGTCATCTTCTCCTTCCCCATCGCCAGCAAGGACTGCATCCCCTGCTCGGAGCTGGCCGTCGTGTCCGTCTTCTTCACGGTCACTAGCTACATGAGCCTGAGCACCTCGGCCGAGCCCTACACCAGGAGGGCCCTGGTGACCGAGGTGGCGGCCGGCCTGCTCTCCCTTCTGCCCACCGTGCCCGTCGACTGGCGCTACCTGAAGCTCCTGGGCCAGACCTTCTTCACGGTGCCCGTCGGCCACTTCGTCGTCCTGAACGTCAGCATCCCCTGCCTGCTCTATGTGTACCTGCTGTACCTCTTCTTCCGCATGGCCCAGCTGAGAAACTTCAAGGGCGCCTACTGCTACCTGGTCCCCTACCTGGTCTGCTTCATGTGGTGCGAGCTCTCCGTGGTCATCCTGCTTGAGTCCACCGGCCTGGGGCTGGTGCGTGCGTCCATCGGCTACTTCCTCTTCCTCTTCGCTCTCCCCATCCTGGTGGCCGGCCTGGCGCTGATGGCTGCAGTGCGGTTGGCCCACTGGTTCTTGTCCCTGGAGCTCACCAAGGTTGTGGTCACCATGGTGGTCTGCAGCATCCCCCTGCTGGTCCGTTGGTGGACCAGGGCCAACTTCTCCATGGTGGAGATGGTCAAGTCCCTGACACGGAGCTCCATCGTCAAGCTGATCCTGGTGTGGCTCACGGCCATCGTGCTCTTCTGCTGGTTCTACGTGTACCGCTCGGAGGGCATGAAGGTCTACAACTCCACGCTGACCTGGCAGCAGTACGGCTTCCTGTGCGGGCCGAGGGCCTGGAAGGAGACCAACATGGCCCGCACCCAGATCCTCTGCAGCCACCTGGAGGGCCACAGGGTCACGTGGACCGGCCGCTTCAAGTATGTCCGCGTGACGGAGATCGACAACAGCGCCGAGTCGGCCATCAACATGCTCCCGCTCTTCATCGGCGACTGGGTGCGCTGCCTCTACGGTGAGGCCTACCCGTCCTGCAGCTCGGGCAACGTCTCCACGGCCGAGGAGGAGCTCTGCCGCCTCAAGCTCCTGGCCAAGCACCCCTGCCACATCAAGAAGTTCGACCGGCACAAGTTCGAGATCACCGTGGGCATGCCCTACAGTGGCGCCAACGGCACCCGCGGCCCCGAGGAGGACGACATCACCAAGGACATCGTGCTGCGGGCCAGCAGCGAGTTCAAGGACGTGCTGCTCCACCTGCGCCAGGGCAGCGTCATCGAGTTCAGCACCGTCCTCGAGGGCCGCCTGGGCAGCAAGTGGCCCGTCTTCGAGCTCAAGGCCATCAGCTGCCTCAACTGCATGGCGCAGCTCTCACCAGCCAGGCGGCAGGTGAAGGTCGAGCGGGACTGGCGCAGCACTGTGCACGGCGCCGTGAAGTTCGCCTTCAACTTCTTCTTCTTCCCCTTCCTGTCGGTGGCCTGAGGATGCGTCCTGTTGCAGGAGTGTCGGTGCATGTGGCTGCCAGGACCTCCCCCCACGGCCTCCCGGCTGAACAGCGCAACACTAACCACTGTGTGTGTGTGTGTGTGTGTGTGTGTGTGTGTGTGTGTGTGTCCGCACGCATGCGCAAACACAGGGCTTTGGAGACCACTTGTCACGTGTAGTCTGCTCACACCTCTGTGAACGGGCTGACTCCTTTAGCTCTGTCCACTTTGACTGCCCAGTGTGGTTGGAAATGGCATGCACAGCCTCGACCCGCAGTCCCAACCTCTCCGTGCGCAGCTGGTGTGCCAGGCTAGACCAGGATTCCTGTGCCCGAAAAACACTTTACAGACGCTGCCCTCCCTCCCCTACCACCTCCACGCATGCCCCGGCCCCTCATTTACTTCTGTTTGGGTTTGTTATTTAAAGAACCAATAGTGCTGCTCTGTAAACTCAACGATAGCTTTTCTTATTTATTTGGTCACTGCTAAGCCTTGACAGCTGTTTGCAGATCCTGGGGGCCTGCAGAGCCGCTCTGTCATATGACCAAGGCCCTGCCTGATTCTGAGATCGGAGGCCGCATGGTCAGAAGCCCCGAGCTCTGCATCCTGCAGCCTGCCCGCCTCGCAGCTCTCCTGTCTGGTGGGTAATGGGTGAGTTTGCGAGGGTCTCGCCTGAATCCACCGGGACTAGGAAATAGAAGGAACCCGGGGCGTCCCCTCCCGGTGCTCAGAAACGCTAGGCCATGTTCAGAACCAGAAAGTAGAAAGTCAGGGTCCTAAAGCAGCCGAAATAAAAACCTTTGATGAAATCCACTGTCCTTTTCTTTCTTTAAAAGAAGCCTGTTTTTTGTACGTGTAAGAGAATCAACAGGTGTCTACCCTTGTACTGAGTTACATACAAGTGCAGCTGGGGTTACAAAGAGCAGAACCGATTCTCAGTGAGCGACCCCGACACTACTAGGCCAGGGGCCCCTGCAGTGTTTGCGCCATCACCCAGCTGTCTGCCCGGGTCTTACTAGGTGTGAAATGCTCATGGTCATGATTATTTGTGAAACTGAAATCACCGCTGAAAGGGCACATACGTGGTTATTCGTGGTTCAGTAGCTGCGTTGTTCAGCAGTGTGTTGCTTGTGAAACCGTATCCTGTATTCAGTGATGAACAATGATAATTCCATAGAATTATCATCAGAACTTGAGCCATCTAGGGGTGGCTAGAGCAGCTTGGGGTCCCTCAGCAAACTTAGCACCCTGGGCACGGGTGCATGCCTGTCTGGGTCCCTTGGGCAGGGGGACATGTCTGTCTGGGTCCCTCCGGCCTTTGGTTTCTTCCCTGAGGTTGAGGACAGCCTGGTCCCCTCCTGCCCCCCGGTGGGCAGTGCCCCCCACCCAGTGAGCTGCATGTCCAGTTCTTTGCTGTGGTCAGGAAACCTGGAGTTGTTCACACATCCTTCTGTGGTTTGGAGTTGACTCAGGGTGTGGCCACCTCCGTTTTGAAGACGCATCTCACCTTGGTGGGTGGCAGCGGCATCCCTGCATTGCTGACTCTTTCTGTTTTGTCTTCCTGCCTGGTCTGGTCTGCCTGAAATCCCATGTTGGGAAGTGCTCAGGAGGGTGGCATCCCTTTGTGCCTCTGGGTTTCTTCCCAGGTAATGAGATGAGGTTAAATGTCAGCCCCACTCCCCTCTCTGATCCGGAGGTTTGTGAGGCCATGAAGTGAGTTCACAGTTCAGCTCTGCCTCCCAGACTCCCCACTGATTGTCTGGAGGGCGAGGAAGCTGCCTGGCTTTCTGAGTGAATGCAGATGACCTCATATCATCCTCACTGGGCAGGGGGCAGGTGCCATGACAGCCCTGATCCACAGAAAACGGTTCCAGTATTAGACCGAGATCTGCTGGTGCCCTGTCCTCTGGGTCACGCTGTTACTCAGCTCCCGAGCAGAGCGCCTCCTTGGATCAGGGGGTGGTGTGGTCTCACGGGGATTGCCCTGCATCCGCCATTCAGCCCCTGTCCCTAGGTCCCAGTGTCCTGATCTATAAAATGTAAGTCTGGGTTAGGTCAGTGGTTTGCAAAACTACTTAGCAATGAAACGCTGTTTAAAAAACCAAGTGTGGGACTTCCGTGGTGGTGCAGTGGTTAAGAATCCGCCTGCCAATGCAGGGGACACGGGTTCGAGCCCTGGTCCGGGAAGATCCCACATGCCGCGGAGCAACTAAGCCCGTGCACCACAACTACTGAGCCTGCGCTCTAGAGCCCATGGGCCACAACTACTGAGCCCACGTGCCACAACTACTGAAGCCCGCGTGCCTAGAGCCCATGCTCCGCAACTAGAGAAAGCCCGCATGCAGCAACCAAGACCCAACGCAGCCAAAAAAAAATTAAAAAATAAAATTAAAAAAAAAAGCCAAATGTATTTGATCAGATGGGCCTTGCTAGGTTCCTCCCTGTTTACCGCACTTCGTTCAGTACTTTACTACAGTTATCTACGGTGATAACTCCTTCCTGGAACAGGCTTTCTATCTTAAATATTTTAGGCAATAAGGGTGAAGTTCAAAGGTCCTTGCTGAGTCTTTCGGGTCTTGCTTCCTTTCAGCTCTAAATAATCCACATGCCAGAGTGGCACGTCTTGGAGCAACTTGGCCCGAACACACCCCCATCAGTCTCAAAAGAAAGTTTGACCAGAAACTTCTTTCACATTCTCAAGGAACAGATAATTGGTATAAACACGAATAAAGAAAAGAGCGACTTTGGATGGAAGAATCTTACAAGAGTTTATTGATGGTCTGATGTAACTTCCTCATAAAAACCAGTGCCTCATCCAAACCCATTTGGGAAGGAACACCTTTCCTTAGGACTTCGTTAGCAGCAATGTGGCCTTTTTCCTGGTTTCCTCTTGAAGCCAAGGAGGACGTTGTGGGGCTCCTAGCCACAGAAGCCTTTTTGTGTCCCCTGTTTCTTGTTTGTAGGAAATAGGTTTCAGCCTCCATGACCTTCCCTAAGTTCCAAAGGGCAGGTTCAAACAGCTGTTGACCAGGGAAAGGAGGTGATGCAGAGACAAGGGAGGAGCAGTCAAAAAACAATAGTGCAGCCTTGGGGCAGGTCCTGGTTCTGCCTCAAAGGATACACATAACAATATCTTTGAGCTCTTCTACAAAACTAAAATCCCCAACAAATGGAAGATGTTAAGTACTTGATGAAGCGTTCTTCATTCCAGAGAAGGTCACGGTTTGACGCACCCTGATAATAATCAGCAACCCACCCTTGAGCCGCTGCTATAAAACTCCTCACCAAAGCCTTGGGTTGGGACACACAGTTTTTGAGGGCAGGAGCCCGCTGTGTCCCCCTTTTCCTGGCAAGGCAATAAAGAAATTCTTTTCTACACCCAAACAAACAAATAAACAAAAACAAGTGTACAGAACTCCATGCAAAAACAGTGTTATTTGTAAGTTCAGGTGTAACCTATGCAGCAGATGAGAACAGGAAGCCACCTGGCTGGTTTGAACCCCTCATCCCAGCTGTGTGACCTCGGGCAGATTCACACTTTCCAGGCC